>NW_026521177.1:50000-54316 GCF_001660625.3 Ictalurus punctatus
ACACACACACACACACACACACACACACTCACACACACTGTACACTGGAGATACTGAGGTACACACACTCACACACACACTCACACACACACACTCACTCTCACTCACACACACAGACTTTTTTTTGACATGTACTTCCCTTAAAAATGGTTTCAATTATAATAAAGTATTTATTCAAACAAAAACCCTTCTGTTTTCATTTCAATAATAATAATAATAATAATAATAATAATAATAATAATAATGCTGATGTGGTGTTCTGTCCTCTGATTTGTGTGTGTGAGAGAAACACACTCACATTTCTGTTACATGGTAAAGAGTAAGTGTATTATGGCTGTATATGTGTGTGTGTGTGTGTGTGTGTGTGTGTGCGTGTGTGTGTTTGAGGTCAGTGTTCTGATATTTCATCATTTCTCTTCCAGTCTGCGTGTGTGTAAACTGACAGATGAAAGCTGTAGAGTTCTGTCCTCAGTTCTCAGATCAAACTCCTCCAGACTGAGAGAACTGAACCTGAGTGACAATAACCTGCAGGATTCAGGAGTGAAGCTGCTCTCTGCTGGACTGGAGAATCCACACTGTACACTGGAGACACTGAGGTACACACACACACACACACACACACACACACACACACACACACACACACTGTACACTGGAGATACTGAGGTACACACACACACACACACTCACACACACTGTACACTGGAGATACTGAGGTACACACACTCACACACACTGTACACTGGAGATACTGAGGTACACACACACACACTCACACACACTGTACACTGGAGATACTGAGGTACACACACACACACACACACACACACACACACACACACACACACTGTACACTGGAGATACTGAGGTATACACACACACACACACACACACACTCACACTGTACACTGGAGATACTGAGGTACACACACACACACACACACACACACACACACACACTGTACACTGGAGATACTGAGGTATACACACACACACACACACACACACACACACTGTACACTGGAGATACTGAGGTATACACACACACACACACACACACACTCACACTGTACACTGGAGATACTGAGGTACACACACACACACACACACACACACACACACACACACACTGTACACTGGAGATACTGAGGTACACACACACACACACACACACACTGTACACTGGAGACACTGAGGTACACACACACACACACACACACACACACACACACACTGGAGACACTGAGGTACACACACACACACACACACACACACACACTGTACACTGGAGATACTGAGGTACACACACACACACACACACACACAACACACACACACTGTACACTGGAGATACTGAGGTACACACACACACACACACACACACACACACTGTACACTGGAGATACTGAGGTACACACACACACACACACAGTTTCCCTCTGTGGTGATTGTAATTGTAGTGATGTGATATTGTCATTGTTGTGTGTGTGAGATGAGAGTAAATGTTGTGTATATAAAGATTTTGTGTAGTGGATGTTTTCAGAGCTAAAACTGAGTGTGTTAAGTGTGAGAAGGTTTTCTTTCTTGCAGGATGTGGAACTGCAGGATTACAGATGAAGGTTGTGCTGCTCTGACTTCTGCTCTGAGGTCAAACTCCTCATCACACCTGAGAGAACTGGATCTGAACGGTAATAATCCAGGAGAATCAGGAGAGAAGCTGCTCTCTGATCTACTGAAGTATCCACACTGTAACCTGGAGACACTACAGTGAGTTACTGACTTACTGTCTCTTTACTCTACTGTATCATGCTGAATAGTGTGGTGTGTGTGTGTGTGTGTGTTTACACTGATATTCTTCTCTGTCTTACAGCATTAACTATAATAAACTCACCAGGAAGGCATATGACGGGAGTCTCACCTCAAACCTCTTCTCCAGGATAAAACAGTCTCGGTGAAGAGTTAGAACCCGTCCCACATTTCCAGCAGTTTGGGAGCTGAATCATTAAACTTAAAGGAGCAGAGCAGAAACAAAGTCAAGAACAGGCAGAAGGTCGTACACAGGAGAAATCAACACACGTAACCAAATATCTGCTGCACAAAGCAACGGCACCGATCTGCCCCGGGGATGGAGACTGACGAGGCTTAACCCTCTTACCCCTTAGTTCCCACAGTATCATATCCCATAACCCTATATTCCCCAGAGAAACAGCCAAAATCAACATTTTAATTTGAACATTTTTAGGCCTTGAAACAACTTATAATAATGTATTTGTGTAATATTACTTTGAAAATGAAGCAGTTCAGTGTTTTTACTAAACTTAGAGCACAATTCTTAACTAGAGAAATTACGAAAAATGCTCGCTAAAATCCTTCTACTCATTTAGAAGTACCACACAAGCATCAGCGTGGTCAATATATTTATAAATAATAAAACTGTGTATGCCCCCCCCCACTGTTTTAGATGTACCTGTGTTCACTGTAGGTGTAACTTTAGCTGGAACACGATTAGCTTTTCGCTTTGGCACTGTTAGTTCACTTCTACTAGCACACCAATATTCACGCTTGGGTCTTCATCGTAATGCCGGCGTAATAACGTTATCACGTTGTGACGTCGTCAACCTTCTGGGTCAAAAAATAATAATTAAATAAGAAGGAATCATAGCAGAGTAATGCCGGTACACCGGCCTTATGGGGATAACGTTTACACTGTAAATCCTCTATATCGGCCTTACGGGGATTTGGCATAGACGATCAAGCCGGTACATCGTCCTTATGGGAATAGATCACAGACGGGCAAGCCGGTTTTTCAGCCATACGGGGTAAGAGGGTTAAGTACACGTCCGGAAACCTACAGCCAACTCATCCCAAAGCACAAGGCGGGAGCAGGCGAGTACGAGATGTGATCGTCGAATGGCAAGCCGGAACATGACGCGTCGCAGTGGACTGGGCTTAAAAGAAGAGGAGACAAGACACCCATCCCTCCCCCGACATAGACACACGAATGGAACATAGTACAAACAGAAATACAACTGAGGACGTAACAATGGCCAAGTATCAAATAGAATGTAAACTTGCATTGATGAAGTTAATGTTGTTAGTAATTGTTTATAAATTACCATGGTAACACAGAGCTCCAAGGTATAAAAATATGGAGTTTGTCATCAATCAAACAGTAACCAGTTTTAATACCTAAAAAAGTTTACGTAGCAAAATTTAGCAAAGCGCTTTACAGTAAATTAAAATGTAAATTAAACTAATGAAATGTTGTGCAGCACATGCTTATGTTAATGTTTGTTACATTATATAATCATATAAATAAATAAATACTCCCGAAGTCACCAGAATTGAAAGCTTTTTGCTGTTAAACATTTAGAGATTGAGGTTGTGGTGACTCAGTAGTTCACTCAGTATATCTGGGTAAGACACAGTGAACGACTCACTGCTGGCATTCATGAAGAAGTCATAAACTCCACTGGAATAATAAATAGGATCTAATAAAACCATGAGTGGAAATCATTGGTGTAAGTTTATTAGGATAGACTTCCTCCAACCTGGAACTATATCCTCCAGTCCACACGGTGGCGGTAACGCGCCTAACAGCTGCGTCTCCGACCAGTAGAAATCACAGAAGAAGAAAAAGCTGCAGCGGGTATCTCCTGAGCAGATGAGTTATTACACCGAACTAATCATCTCCAGATTAAATTATTTCTGACAGTTTTACAGTTAGATTTGATCCCGTTTAAACGTAAAAGCTGGTTATTTTGTCTGTGTTTGAGGAATTAAAACCGTTCCGTTTTTAAACCCGAGGTAAGTTAAACGGAAGCTGTGTGGCCGAATCCCAAATTGATGTCATTTCCGGTTTAAGTGCACTACATTAGGGATGAAATAATGACAGTCTACACCCTATGTAGTGCACTATTTAACTCATGAGGAGAGATTGTTATTCTGTTTTAGCGGCACCATTTAAGTATAACCTTACTTTATCCTAAAATCCGTTGTTTTCTCCCTGCTTATAGCAACTAAAATAAACAACAGTGAGTGTAAAAGTGGCTAAGTCATTTAGCAGCTAAAATAACTTTATATTTCTGTAATGTTTTTAATGTATAAACTGCTCAACTGAGGTAAAGTTGGGTTTATATTGGACATTTACTGCAAATTCGAGCTTCTCTCTCCTATTTCTCAAGAAATAGACAGAAAGTAAACTGAAGAAAGTCAGTGTCGGTGACTCTGAGGCTAAAGCTAGCGGTGTCGCATTACGTGCGTGTGATGATTTGCTGACATTGCTCCTCTTCTGACTACCTGCTCAAGTGACGAGA
>NW_026521178.1:0-10000 GCF_001660625.3 Ictalurus punctatus
TTTATATCTCAAATTTATATCTCACATTTATATTTCACATTATATCTCAATTTATATCTCACATTTAATATCTCACATTTATATTTCACATTTAATCTCAGATTTATATCTGATTTATATCTCAGATTTATATATCTGATTTATATCTCACATTTAATATCTCCATTTATATCTCAGATTATATCTCACATTTATAATCTCACATTATATCTCACTTTATATTTGACATTTATATCTCAGATTTATATCTCACATTTATATCTCACATTTATATCTCACATTTATATCTCACATTTATATTTCACATTTATATCTCACATTTATATCTGATTTATATCTCAGATTTATATATCTGATTTATATCTCACATTTAAATCTCACATTTATATCTCAGATTTATATCTCACATTTATATCTCAGATTTATATCTCACATTTATATCTCACATTATATCTGATTTATATCTCAGATTTATATATCTGATTTATATCTCACATTTAAATATCTCACATTTATATCTCAGATTTATATCTCACATTTATATCTCAGATTTATATCTGACATTATATCTCACATTTATATTTCAGATTTAATCTGACATTTATATCTCAGATTTATATCTCACATTTAAATATCTCACATTTATATGTCAGATTTATATCTCGATTTATATCTGACATTTATAATCTGAGATTTATATCTCAGATTTATATCTCACATATATATCTGATTTATATCTCGATTTATATTATCTGATTTATTCTCACATTTAAATATCTCACATTTAAATATCTCACATTTATATCTCACATTTATATCTCACATTTATTCTCACATTTATATTTCACATTTATAATCTCAGATTTATATCTCAGATTTATATCTCAGATTTATATCTCACATTATATTTGACATTTATATCTCAGATTTATATCTCACATTTATATCTCACATTTATATTCACATTTATATCTCAGATTTATATCTGATTTTATCTCAGATTATATATCTGATTTATATCTGACATTTAAATATCTCACATTTATATCTCAGATTTAAATCTCACATTTATATCTCACATTTATATGTGAGATTTATATCTGAGATTTATATCTCACATTTATAATGTGACATTTATATCTCACAGTTATATCTGATTTATATCTCAGATTTATATATCTGATTTATATCTCACATTTAAATATCTCACATTTATATCTCAGATTTATATCTCACATTTATAGTCACATTTAAATCTCACATTATCTCAGATTTATATCTCACATTTAATCTCAGATTATATCTCACATTTATATCTCACATTTATATTTCACATTTATTCTCAGATTTATATCTCACATTTATATCTCACATTTATATCTCACATTTATATCTCACATTTATATTTCACATTTATATCTCAGATTTATATCTCACATTTATATCTGATTTATATCTCAGATTTTATATCTGATTTAGATCTCACATTATATTTCACATTTATATCTCACATTTATATCTGATTTATATCTCAGATTTATATATCTGATTTATATCTCACATTTAAATATATCTCACATTTATATCTCAGATTTATATCTCACATTTATTCTCACATTTAAATATCTCACATTTATATCTCAGATTTATATCTCACATTTATATCTCAGATTTATATCTCACATTTATATCTCACATTTAATTTCACATTTATATCTCAGATTATATCTCACATTTTATATCTCACATTTATATCTGATTTATATCTCAGATTTATATATTCTGATTTTATCTCACATTTAAATATCTCACATTTATATCTCAGATTTATATCTCACATTTATATCTCACATTTTATCTCACATTTAATCTCAATTTATATCTCAGATTTATATCTCACATTTATATCTCACATTTTATATCTCACATTTATATTTCACATTTATATCTCATTTATATCTCACATTTATATCTCACATTTATATTTCACATTTATATCTCAGATTTATATCTGATTTATATCTCAGATTTATATATCTGATTTATTCTCACATTTAAATATCTCACATTTATATTCTCAGATTATATCTCACATTTATATCTCACATTTATATCTCACATTTATATTTCACATTTATATCTCAGATTTATATCTCACATTTATATCTCACATTTATATTTCACATTTATATCTCACATTTATTTCACATTTATATCTCACATTTTATATCTGATTTATATCTCAGATTTTATATATCTGATTTATATCTCACATTTAAATATCTCACATTTATATCTCAGATTTTATTCTCACATTTATATCTCAATTTATACTCACATTTAATCTCACATTTATATTTCACATTTTATCTCACATTTATATCTCAGATTTATATCTCACATTTAAATATATCTCCATTTATATCTCAGATTTTATCTCAGATTTATATCTCACATTTATATCTCACATTTATATCTCAGATTTATATCTCACATTTATATCTGATTTTATATCTCAGATTTATAATATCTGATTTATATCTCACATTTAAATATCTCACATTTAAATATCTCACATTTATATCTCACATTTATATCTCACATTTATATCTCACATTTATATTTCACATTTTATATCTCAGATTTATATCTCACATTTATATCTCACATTTATATCTCACATTTAATTTCACATTTATATCTCAGATTTATATCTCACATTTATTCTCACATTTATATTTCACATTTATATTCTCAGATTTTATATCTGATTTATATCTCACATTTATATCTACATTTATATCTCAGATTTATACTCACCATTTATATCTCACATTTATTTTCACATTTATATCTCATACATTTATATCTGATTTATATCTCACATTATATCTCACATTTATATCTCACATTTATTCTCACATTTATTTTCACATTTATATCTCAGATTTAATATCTCACATTTATATCTCACATTTATATCTCACATTTATATTCACATTTATATCTCAGATTTATATCTCACATTTATATCTCACATTTATATTTCACATTTATATCTCGATTTATAATCTGATTTATATCTCACATTTATATCTCACATTTATATCTCAGATTTTATCTCACATTTATATCTCACATTTATATTCACATTTATATCTCACATTTATATCTGATTTATATCTCAGATTTATATATCTGATTTATATCTCACATTTAAATATCTCACATTTATATCTCAGTTTATATCTCACATTATATCTCACATTTAACTATCTCACATTTATATCTCAGATTTATACTCACATTTATATCTCAGATTTATATCTCACATTTATATCTGATTTATATCTCAGATTTATATATCTGATTTATATCTCACTTTATATCTCACATTTATATCTCACATTTATATCTGATTTATATCTCACATTTATATCTCACATTTAAATTCTCACATTTATATCTCACATTTATATCTCACATTTATATCTCCATTTAAATATCTCACATTTATATCTCAGATTTATATCTCAGATTTATATCTCAGATTTATATCTCACATTTATATCTCACATTTATATCTCACATTTATATCAGATTTATATCTCCATTTATATCTCACTTATATCTCAGATTTATATCAGATTTATATCTCACGATTATATCTCAGATTTATATCTCAGATTTATATCAATTTATCTCACATTTATATCTCACATTTATATTCTCAGATTTATATCAGATTTATATCTCACATTTATATCTCACATTTAAATATCTCACATTTATATCTCAGATTTATATCTCACATTTATATCTCACATTTATATCTCACATTTATATCTCACATTTAATATCTCACATTTATATCTCAGATTTATATCTCACATTTATATCTACATTAAATATCTCACATTTATATCTCACTTTATATCTCAACTTTATATCTCACATTATATCTCACATTTTATACAGTAATGGTTCGTTGATATGAAGAAGTTTTCTGTGAGGAGATGTTTATGTAGCGTGTGTGGAAGGAGTCTCCAGTGTCAGTGCTGTGTAACAGGCAGAGGTGAAGCTGTAACTGTAAGATTTCCCACATCTTCATCACAGAGTTTACACTCCTCTGTTTCTCACTAACACACAACGAGCTGCGTTTAAGTTTTCTCTTATTAACTTGAAGAGAGAGAATAAAGAGAGAATAAGAGAAGAATAAAGAGAGAATAAAGAGAGAAGAATAGAGAGAGAATAAAGAGAGAATATAGAGAGAGAATAGAGAGAATAAAGAAGAGAATAGAGAGAGAGAGAATAAGAGAGAGAAAATAGAGAGAATAGAGAGAGAGAGAGAGAATAGAGAGAGAGAGAATAGAGAGAGAATAAGAGAGAGAGAGAGAAAATAGAGAGAATAGAGAGAGAGAGAGAGAGAGAATAGAGAGAATAGAGAGAGAGAGAGAATAGAGAGAAGAATAGAGAGAATAGAGAGAGAGAGAATAGAGAGAGAGAATAGAGAGAGAGAATAGAGAGAGAATAGAGAGAGAGAAGAGAGAGAGAGAGAGAGAGAGAGAGAGAGAGAGAGAGAGAGAGCGCGAATAGTGAGAGGGATGGTGAGTGTTTAAGCTGCTATAGTGTAAGTGAGAACAGGAAGTCACTGGTTTCATGAACATTACAAATGAAATAGTTCGTCTGTAATCTGGTTAAACGAGGCAGAATATAATCCGGATGTTCTCGCTAAAATGATCGTTCCTCTCTGAATTTTTCAAACACAAATGTAATGTACTGAAGTTCGGAGACTAAGAGTCTAGTTTCACAGAATATTTCAGTTTATTTCCCACTTTCACCTCCCTCCTGCGTTCTATCTGCTGGACTTAATCTGCAGAAGGTTGTACCTTTCGTCCTGATAGTTTCTCCCCGTGATCTGGTGATCCTGTTTGTGGTCCAGTGGCTGTATTCTGACGCTGCGATGTACATCTGCTGGTGTTAAATCTCCTGTGGATTAGAATAATGCTGTAAACATCACGACGTATACCTCTGTAGATTTCGTGCATGGTGCAGACGTGTGAGTGCGTGTCACATGACAGCGCGGAGAACTTGATGATCAATTCATGCAGATGTCATTTCACCTGAACACAAATTTACAAACCAAATTATTCATGAATAAATTCCCTTACACCTTCTCCAAAATCACATCCGCTGCTAATCGTCCGAGTGTGTGACACACCTCACATGTGCTTGCACGATGGCGATCATTTCCCACCAGAGCCAGAGGCACACACTCCACAAAGCCAGATGAAACTCCTTCTTTAAACCATCAGATCTGCTGTGAAGTTGCTGTGAAGCGAGGTTCTCTCTCCCCCACACCACCACGCCGTGAACCACGCGCTGAACGTAATGCAATTATGAGAAATGAAAATCAAAATTAAAGCATAACTTACAGCATTATACCCCGCTGTCAGACTCGGATTCTGATTTAGGAATAGTTCCATGCTACGACTTTCTTTGGAAAGCAGCAGCAGTGCAAAGTTCATATCTTTTCCTACACTCAACACTCTTTAAGGCCTGAAGGGCTAAAGTAAGATTTATGGGCCAGCTGTGAGTTATATTGTCTGGGGTTGGCAGAGAAAATAGCAGAGAGATGTTAGTGTTCGAAACACAGCGAGGAATCGGATTTCTTACGGTTCGGGGCACTCACCGGCCGGTGCGAACGCATTCATCAGATCTAAACGAGCTCAGAACGAGAGCTGGAGATCACGGCGCTGTGTCCACTCGTAATAATAAGACAGACAGTGTGATTTTAACACGTACAGACCTTTATAATGGCTGTGGAACAACATGTGGCACTGCAGGAGTGACGAGAAGTTTCTCCCAGGGTTCTCCCAGGGTTCCTCACTCATTGTTCAGTGCGTGTGTGTGTGTGTGTGTGTGTTTGTAATGTAAGTAGAGTTGTATATGAGTCCCATGGAGAATCCGTTCTTTCTGCTGCTATTACACTAGATCATCACGTTAGACGTCAAGTTACAGCTTTATATCTGACCGTTACGAAGCACTGACACTGGAGACTCCTTCCATTCACGTTAAATAAATCAAACAAAATCTCCTTACAGAAAACCTCAGCATATCCTTTATCGACTACACGCATTTTTCTTTTTAACATGTTCACGTGACGCTCCGCTGTAGACGTCCCTGTGATCGAGCTGTTACTATAGAACGAATTAATCAACACCTCCTGACCAATCACAATCCAGAATTCAACCCCTACAGGGAAAATCTTCAACAGAGTGTCACCTTCAGACGGAGACATGATCTGATGATCACAGAGACATGAGCATTGTGGCCGAGTGAGGCATTGTGGGTAATGAAGACGGAGGCGAGGTGGTGGGACGCTCGCCAGCTCTCCGTCTCATTTAACCGCTCGTCAGCGTGACGCTTTAATGCACACTTCACTATTAGAAACGGAGGAAATTGAGATGCATTTCAATACAACTGATTGGTTCTTGTTGTGTAGACAGTACAGGCCTACACACTCACACACAACACACACCCACACTCACACACACTCACACACACACACACACACACTAACACACACCACACACCAACACACACGCACACAACACACACAACACACACACACACACACACACAATCACACACACACACACACACACACACACACACACCACACACACACACCACCACACACACACTCACACACAACACACTCACACACACACACACACACACTCACACACACCCACTCACACACACACACACACACACACACACACACACACACACTCACACACACACTCACACACACCACACACACACACACTCACACCACACACACTCACACACACACACACACACAGTTCTCACCTCCTCAGCTGAATGCAGTTGAATGTAATTACTGAATATGAAGCCCACTCCATTTCTCCGCCTGTCTCTTTTCCTGTCCGGATTATTATTTTCTGTCAGCGTTATCAGTGAGGGATGTGCGCCGCCTCGGCCCGACAGTTCTGCCTCCGATTTTCACTCGACGTTCTCTAAAGTCCCGTGTATCTGCTGCATGGCTCACAGTGAACTTGCAGTTAAAGTTAAAAGACGTGCTGCTGTAACACTGCACCTGAGCGCGCGGTCAGTCGGCCAACGGACTCGGAATGTGATTTAGGCTCTTATGATTTCCTGTGATGATGGACAGCATGAAGAGTTACCCATGGCTTTTCGGTAGAGCTGCATTTCCGGCTGTTCCACCTCCCTGCTCTAAACCACAGCCTCTTCAATGAGAAGACAAAAACAGGATATTGGTCCAGTGTGGTGCTCACTGAGCCAGAAGAGTTAACTGGTTTAATTGAATATAAGGACATGGTGTAACGAGTGCTTTCTGTCACCGGGATTACTTTCATTTTCACAAACTGTTAACTAATGGGAGTAATCAGTAACCTTAAATTCACCTAGTTACATCTCTACACCTTTATCCTCATAAAAAATGCCGGATCTATAAATATACATGAATATGCAAATTTAGAAATTTCCTCCTGCCATCAATAATGCTCTGATATCAAGCTAATATATGAGCTAGTGAGCTAACTGCTAAAAACTAACTCACGTTAGTCTCAATCCCGAATTACACCTGCATTTACGCAGATTTACAGTATTTAAACATTTTTTACAATAAAAACAATTTATATTTCAACGTTACCATGACAACCCAACCTGTCAAGTTAGCTAGCTTAGCAGTTAGGCTCTGGAGGTTAAAAGATTCTAAGTATCATCCTTTAGTAAGGTGTATTTCAGACCTGATTGGTACAAAGTCACAGAATTTATTTAGTGACATCATAATCTGAGCTCATATGTAGCTCCGCCCCCAAATCACTGGGGAGTACTGAGAACGTCTCTGTTTTAAACAGAAAACTGTACATTTACCCCCAATCCTATAGAATGACAATCAACATCCAGAGAAACTTTAACTACTCTTACATTAACATGTTTTTAGTATAAAGATATTAATACTATAAATTAATATATTATCATTAATTTAATTGAGGTTTGTGAGGTCACGGTCCTCATTAGAGACCCAAACACCTGACAGATGGAGACTGTGCACTTTCTAACGGCTGAAATGAACTCGCTCCAGCGCAGTGTTTAAAACGACTGTGCATTGAAGCGCTGTATAAAATTAAAACGCTGCTTTGTGTGAGGTGCTAATCAGTTAAAAACATGAGGCATGATGATGGTGGGAGTGTGTGCTGCGTTCATTCCTGTAACTATCATGCACACTTCCCCAACGCAGCCGGTGCCAAAGGCAGAGCCCAATAAACTAGCAGATTTATAAATGATTAATTAAGAGTCTCGGGGGAGAAGCAGCTGCTATAAGCAAATTATTAATTAGCAGAGATGAGAGTTAAACTTACGAGAAACACGTGGCGGTCGAGGCACGTGAGAGCAGGACAGGTCTGATCCTGACGGACCACGTCAACAAAACAGCACGAGGAGCGTGAGATCTGAGGCTTTAGTGCTGTAAAGGTAAAGAAACCACAGAGAAAGAATGAAAAATTGGAATCTTTCGACCAGTTAAAGGTTAATAACCACCGGCTAGTGCTACACTTATTATTATAATGTAGGAGATGTTACTCATGCTAGTTTTAGCTTGAAACCTACAGAAAGCCTGATGGACAGATGGGGTTTTAAGTCGAGTGGAGTTTATTAAGCAACACACCCAATAAGTGTCCCGTTTTTCCACAAGATTTTCAATAAATGAAATAATTTAGACATGAATTTGTGTCCGTCTTGTTGTGACCTGTAAAGCTCATGAGGAAATCATTTGTGCTGTTTGATAAATAAAACTGAGGAGGAAAAGCAATGAAACTGCAACGACCCCTAACGCAGTGCAACGAGAACCGAACACAATCACAGAAATATGAATCCACTGGAAAAGGTCATGCATCCTGTAGAGCCGGCCGTCAGCGACGCGCAGAAACGCTGCCAACTCCAACACTGCGGCAGTAAATGAGAAAGTGGAGCGGTGACGGACACCACACACCTACAGGGGGTTAGGAGAGCCAGAATGATCAGGTACATCACACGTCGTTCACTGAACCTCAACGACTGCTGTAAAAAACACAAACACACTGGAGGATCGCGTCTGAACCTTCAGCTTTCAGTTCCTTCAACTTCCTTCAGTACGCATAAACGTCTCTTCGGTACGCAGAAACGTCTCTTCGGTACGCATAAACGTCTCTTCGGTACGCAGAAACGTCTCTTCGGTACGCAGAAACGTCTCTTCGGTACGCAGGAAACGTCTCTTCGGTACGCAGGAAACGTCTCTTCGGTACGCAGAAACGTCTCTTCGGTACGCAGGAAACGTCTCTTCGGTACGCAGAAACGTCTCTTCGGTACGCAGGAAACGTCTCTTTCGGTACGCAGAAACGTCTCTTCGGTACGCAGGAAACGTCTCTTCGGTACGCAGAAACGTCTCTTCGGTACGCATAAACGTCTCTTCGGTACGCAGGAAACGTCTCTTCGGTACGCAGAAACGTCTCTTCGGTACGCAGGAAACGTCTCTTCGGTACGCATAAACGTCTCTTCGGTACGCATAAACGTCTCTTCGGTACGCAGGAAACGTCTCTTCGGTACGCAGAAACGTCTCTTCGGTACGCAGGAACGTCTCTTCGGTACGCAGGAACGTCTCTTCGGTACGCAGGAACGTCTCTTCGGTACGCAGGAACGTCTCTTCGGTACGCAGGAACGTCTCTTCGGTACGCAGGAACGTCTCTTCGGTACGCAGGAAACGTCTCTTCGTACGCAGGAAACGTCTCTTCGGTACGCAGAAACGTCTCTTCGTACGCAGGAAACGTCTCTTCGGTACGCAGGAACGTCTCTTCGGTACGCAGGAAACGTCTCCGGAGCGTTCTCTCTGTTTAACATGCGGCGTTTAAACTCTGATTAATCTCAAGAAATGAGTTATACAGACAGAACTGAAGAAAAACACCAGGAGATG
>NW_026521178.1:15000-27500 GCF_001660625.3 Ictalurus punctatus
TGCAGGTAGAAGCAACAGCTTGAGGAGCTAAAACAAATCTCGGCAATAATTGAAATGTAGCATGAAATTACCCCTGTAAATACCAGCAGCCATTACACCAACACATTCTTTCTCATTTCCAATAACAGCAACCTGGATCTGTGCACACACACACACACACACACACACCCACACACACACACACACACAGTGTAGGTGGGAGAAACCTTTAGAGAGTTACACAATTGCACATTTATTCTCAAATTAAAAATGGTGATTGATCCGTGGAATATTAACGGTCAGCGCGGTTTTTTCATTAACTTGTGAAGGTGAGTGAGGAAGGAAGAAGGAAGAAAGACGGAAATAGAGGAGAGGGAAACGGGAGCCTCTGCATTTAATATGGCTGGTGTATAGTGAATAACCCCTGTGAGAAATGTAAATACTCCACTCAATAACACGACAGCACACTAATCATATTTACAAACTATATTAAATCTGTCCATTGTGTTTGCCCCGCGCTAAAAAGCGGCTCGGCGTTGTAATTGTCATTGTAGCAGTGCCGGCGTACGGGAGGAGAGAATTTAACTGCAGTGATATAGGTGACTGCTAGCTTATTATTACTTTATTATTACCCGCTATATGTTTATTAAAACAATTTTCATGCAGAACAGGACTGGGGGAAAAGAAACATTAAATCCCAGCGTACTCCGGCCGCAGAAATGAGTTACAATAAAATTAATGGCAGCGAGGCCGGGGCTGACACCGCCGTGCAGCGTAATAACCCTCCGCCTCGTTTCATTTGCTGATCATTTCCTGTCAAGGCCCTTGCCATTAAACATACATGTTGAGGATTATTGAAACAGCCGGCTAAAGCCATCAAACATGGAGAGGGGAAAGAAGGAGGAGAGAAGCTGCAGGGCCGAGACTGCAGTTAAAACGTCCAAAAACATAAAGGCTACTGATTAGACTCCGCGTCCCGGTGATGATGCAAACCTGCTCGAGTAAAGACTTGAACACACCTGAGGAGACGATCGCTTTACTGCACTACGCTTACTGAATAAATCACGCTTTAAGAGTAGGTTTTAATGGACAGAACTCTATTAACTCTCGCTGTCTTTACTAAACTGTACTATTCTGTAAACTGCTACATGAGGCAGTTCATAAGCTACACACCCCTACATATGATGTAAACCATGGTTTTCATAAGGCTACACACCCCTACATATGATATAAACCGTGGTGTTCATAAGGCTACACACCCCCTACATAAGTACTAAACTGCACTGTTCATAAGACTACACGTTTATTTATTTGATATTGTTTTAAATTTGTGCCAGTTTCAACTTTCTCAACAGGGTTTTTTCCATATTTCAGCAGTTTGATTGAAAATTCTTCATGTTTTTTTCAGGTTGCTCCAGTCGTCCCAGAGTTCCTGGCAGGCGGGTGAGTGTTGACTGATTTCTCACTTTGTCAATTGTTTTTGGTGTATTGTGCTTTTTTGGTTCTTAGCATGTGCTTGTATTGTTGTAGTGTTTCACAGTAATGGAGGCGAATCTCTGTGTTATCTGGATCTCTGTGTTTTTGATTAGACGATGTTCTGAGTTTTTTTCCTAATATTTTGGCACTGCAATACCCATGACTGTCACTGTTGGATATGTGGTTTTGTCTATTTTTCATCATTAGACTTGATAGTTTTTCTGTTTTTCCAACAGGTGATCTATATCTTTCAGAGCCAGATTGACCCTCTCTTCAGTATGAGCACAGGCGTGATCCAGAGAGTTATCTAGGAGTGTTTGTGTTGTTTGGCTGTACTGTTGCTTTCTGGTATTCCTCTGTGCTGTGCTTTCCCATTCTTATTGACAATATGATCAGGGTTATTTTCTATGAAGATGCGGAGTATTGTTACTTATACAGTTCATGCTTGTGTGTCAGTGAAAGCAGGCTGTAAACCTGTTCCTGCATTTAAGTCCCCCACATATCAGCACATTTCCCTGAGCCCGGAAACAGCATGTTCTTTTTCTAATGTATAAAACATGTCTTCACGGTAGGGGACCCTGATGGTGGATATAAATGGCACAAAATGTCTTTTTGTGATGACAGTAGTTTTTTATCGAGTTTTAGCCAGATATGATATTTGCCAGTTTTTACTGTGTTAATGTAGCTGTGAAATTTAGAATGGTACCAAATGATGTGTCCACCTGAGTCTACCTTGGCACACCCGTGCTGAGTTTTTGGGAAGATAGAACGATTTCTCTGTAATTTGGAAGGGGGGTAGTAGGTGGAGGCATCTAGCTTGCTCCATGTCTCCTGTAGAATTATATATATATATATATATATATATATATATATCTGTGTCTTCGATGGTGTTTTGGAAATCTGTATTTAGACTCTTCAGGCCAAAGGCTGAGGAGTTTAAACCCTGGATATTCCACACGCTGATAGACAAGGTCATTTGTACGGCTGAGATATTGAGATTTAGCTTTTAAAAGAGAGATAAACCTTTTTCTAAAACACTCTTGTTATGTACAAATATATAATGTTTGACTATAAGTTATACGATATAATTGAGATGTTTGGTTGGCTATAAAATAATATTTTTAACACTCTTATGTTCTTGTGCTTCAATGCAGATGTGCACTGCTATAGTCCCAGCAATTGTACGATCTCACCCATTTCCAGTGTCTTTGTCCGTTGAGGGCCTGGGCATAGATGTATTGCTGTGGAGGTTTGCTGATCCGGTTGTGCTGCTAGCAGGGGGCGGTTGGGCCCGGGTGGTTGCTGGGGGCTGTGGACCCTCCCTGGTGTTGGTCCTCTGTCTGGGGTGATGTCTTGCTGGTCTGGCTGGGATCTTTGGTGATTTTCAGTAATTGGTGGGTGTCTGTGTTGGTGTGTAGAGGTAGGTGGTTGTCCTGCATGGGCTCATCTCAGGCGTAGTGGGGTGGAGGTCCCCAGTAAAGTCCTTAAGCAAGGGTTCTCTATGGTGTGGGTTTCTGGTGGTGTGTGTTTTTTTTGTTTGTTTGTTTGTTTTTTGCCTGTTCCAGAGACTGTTATTGTTTTGGAGCTGTTCATGTCAACTGCTCATTAATATAGTCCGGCAATTGTCTGATTTCCCCCATCTGCAGTGTCTCTGTCTGTCTGTTGAGGGCCTGGACATGGCTATAGGGTTTTGGTGGTGGTGCTGGGCTGGGTGTGTTGCCAGCAGAAGGTGGTTGGGCCTAGGTGGTAACCGGGGGCTTTGGACCCTCCCTGGTGTTGGTTCTCTGTCTGGGGTGATGTCTTGCTGATGATGGAGGTCTCTGGTGATTGTCAGTTGCAGGTGGGTGTCTCTGTTGGTGAGTAACGGTAGGTAGGTGTCCTACATGGGTTGATCTCCGGTATAGTCTAGTAGAATGGAGTGGAGGTCCCCAGTGATGTCTTCGAATAGGAAGGGGTTCTCTATGGAGAGCCAGTGAGTTTCCTGGTAGGCGGGTGGTTGTGACTCTTTTGGTGGTTTTGACGATTGTCTTCTTTTGAGGGGTGTTGTGGTGGTGTGTCTGCCCCATGCTGTGTTTTTAAATGTTTGCAAAAACACTTTGACCATGTCTTTTCTAATGGCATCTAATCTCTCTCTCTCTCTCTCTCTCTCTTTCTCTCTTTCTCTCTCTCTCTCTCTTTTCTCTCTCCTCTTTAATTCCCTGATTACATAGTAGATAAAATAAACACATGATCCCATCGTAATTCTGTAATAATTAAAAATTTAGCGAGGGTATTTGCTCTCTCCTCTCTCTCTCTCTCTCTCTCTTCTCTCTCTCTCTCTCTCTCTCTCTCTCTCTCTCTAAAGTCTGCTGGCTGTTTAATCAGAAGTTTACTTTAGTGTTTATAAAAGCTTCACTTTCTTTTAGAACATATTTTACCCAAGTAAAGAAACTAATGAACTGTTACTGTGTGTAAAAACAACTGAAAACTGAAGAATGCATTCCATTGAGTACGGTCAGTGGTACATCTCTCTTTCCCAAGACCCCGAGACATCCTCCTTCACCCCGGTGCGTTCCTCCCTCCCAGTTCAAAGCCTCTTAGCCCCACATTAATACAGCTAATTACCACGTCAATCACCCGTAATGCTTATTAATTACCCCCTGGAAAAAAAGGCCCATTTCAAACAGAGAGTAGTTTCCCTTAAAAGCGTGCTAAAAGAGGCGGAGTGGGAGCGAGCCGTGTTTCGGTGCACTTATGGCATTAGTCAATCTGCTGTCCAGATGTCTTACACAGGTGACAGCTGCAATCGCCTAACAAGCAATTAATCACAGGGCTTTTGTGGCGCTTCCGACTCGGGAACTCATTTCGCTTCATAAAAGGCTTCATCTTGTACGAAAAAATGACAAATTACAGCCACCTCCTTAAAGGGAAAGACCTTAGCTCTGTGTGTGTGGTGTGTGTGTGTGTGTGTGTGTGTGTGTGTGTAATGAGTCCACACTACTACAGTACCTCTTGCAGTTGGCACGGCATTCCAAATGAAACCACGCCCTGCTTCAGCACCAGGTGGCTCAGTGATTCTCAAACTGTTTGGAGCCAGAGACCTCTTAAACTGTAAAATAAATAAATCCCTCAGCACTGATTTCTCTGATAAACATGATCCAAGTATTCAATTCCAAATGAGTGCAATAATATTTCTGGTTATTTATTGAACACGGAGAGGGGTTTTTTCAGTTCTTTCCACTGACAGGTCAGAGTTATTATATTATGTAAAGGCCCAGAGTTGAGTGAGCAATCAAACATGCTAATAATTATAAAAACTCAACAATAAATTTAATAACTTTAATAATAGTGGGTTATATTCCCAACCCTGTAAGAAAACAGTACAAAAACAAAATCACTGACCCCTGATGTTCACCCGACGTTCCCCCGACGTTCCCCGACGTTCCCGTGACGTTTATTTCCCCTTACGTTCCCCCGACGTTCCCGTGACGTTCCCGTGACGTTCCCCTTACGTTCCCCTGACGTTCCCCCGACGTTCCCGTGACGTTCCCGTGACGTTCCCCTTACGTTCCCCTGACGTTCCCCGACGTTCCCGTGACGTTCCCATGACGTTCCCCTTACGTTCCCCTGACGTTCCCCCGACGTTCCCCTGACGTTCCCGTAACGTTCCCCTGATGTTCCCTGAGGTTCACCTGACGTTCCCCTGATGTTCCCATGATCCCACTTTGAGAACCACTGTTTAAATCACCAGCACAGAATTTCTTCATTGTCGCTCTTGCTGTTTTCTAATTACTGAACGTGACAGGACAAGAACTCACAAACAGTTCCTGCAGTTCCAGGGGTTGGAATGTGAAACTCTAAATTCCCAGCTGACCCTCAGCGAACAGAAAGAGAGCAGCTTGTAGAGAAAAATAATGGCTTCATTCTCACAAACCCGAATAAGAGTGTTGTAAGCCGAGCTGCGCTTCCCCCCATCATTTAAGCCTGAAAATGAAAGGAGGAAAGTGCAAAACTAAAAGTTTTTTTTGTCTTTTTTAACTGCTCCTTAATAGAAAAGTAGGAGCTTCAATGGGCAGAAATGAGGATGACATAATGGTTTTTTTATATTTCAAAAGGAAATGTGGGCAATTGAAAATGAACAATGACAAAAGAAGCAGCAAAGCAGAAAAAAGAAAGAAAGAAAAAACTTTGGGATTTAGCAGAGGAACGTTGAAAAGTTAATCATACAAGAAGTAGGAGATAAGCACTCGCATAACGTCCGACACGAAACTTCAATTATCGCCGCTACAATACAAAAAGAAAAGGTTTTTTTTCCGAGGCGAAGTGTGTTCTTAAAGAGGATTACAGTACTTCACAAGAGAGCGAACATTCTCTGTTTATTCCTTTTCATTTAAATGAAAGACGCTCTGAGGTGGCAGATGTCAAAATTGGTTTATTACTTAAGCGTAATTATTGCTGTCTTCTCTCTCAGCGCATTGTGCTTCACATCCCATTCTTTTCAATCCTTTCACTAAACTGGCATCATTGTGTGAAATAGAGATTCCCAGGCAACACTACACGAGCACACTTTCACACAAATAACACTCACACAATATGAAAAATTAGGACACTTATGCGTGAGACTCGAACGTGTTTTGACCGAAATAACACACCTTGTCTTCTTCGCTCTCGTTCTTCTTCATGGCTCTCGGTAAACATTTCAATCACCGCTATAGATTTTGTTTAATTTTCTATGTAATTAACTTCGTGGAGAAAAGGCTGCGCTCTGAATTTCGCTGAACTGCAGTGCGGTTACGGATGACAAACCTGAGTGAAAACCTCGTTTGGCAGATCACGTGGTTGTCAGGTTGTCAGGATCCGGGAAGATAGACGTGATGGCTGACTCTCACGTGAGCTCCAGACACAGGATTATCACGAATCTGTATTGTTACTCATTGCTCATCCTCATGTCTGTTTTACATGGTGAACAACTTGCAGGTGAACAGCAGCGGGAGTCAGGTAGAGACAGGTTAGTGATGTGGGACTTCACATAAGCCATTTAAGAAGAAGAAGCCTTTATTTGTCACATATACACATTACAGCACAGTGAAATTCTTCTCAGAGCGCAGGGTCATGACACGCACTCCTGGAGCAGAGGGGGTCACGGGCCGGTTGGGTACTGGAGCTTGAACCCCCGACCATCCGATCAGTAGCCCAGAGCCCTAACCGTTGAGCCACCAGAGCATGTTCTCATGTAATCCTTGTTCTAGAGAACCTGCTACATGTTGGCTTTAAACATGACCAAGAACTTTCACAAACTTTTACAACTTTTACGCCTTTTGGCAGCACTGAGTGAAACACACCAATAACTGTCTCAGACAATGCTCATGAATAACGTCTTGTACACCAACGCGCTTATCCACCAACGTGCTCAGAGATGCACAGACATGTATCAGAATTCCCCAGAGGGTGATTTGGTGCGGTGGAGTTCTAACATAAACATACGAAGGTGTCATATATTAACATACACACATTTACCAATGCCACAAGTGTTAGGAACCTTACATTCTCAGGTCGAAGTGCAAATAATATGTAGTACGTGTGCATTCAGTTCAGGACAATGAGAATAATAATAAGAGAATAATAAATGTAGTATTAATAACCTATAGGCGATAAACCGCACAGTTTATGAGTAAGTCAGAGTCCAGAGTAACAGCACATGGAGGAGCTGGCTGTAGAAAGGGGGTTGTGAACAAATAATCCATAATCAAGGTCAAAACCGGGAAATACCAGGAAACCGAACTCAGAGATCAAGGAACAGACTTGAGTAACAATAATGCACAAAGAAACAGCAGGTTTTATAACAGAACAGGTGAACACAATGAGGTAACAAACCAATGACAGTACAAGAGCTGAGAAAAACAAAAGCACATCATATAATAAACAAAAGCATGTGGAGAACATAAAGAACCTTAAAAAAAAAAAAAAAAATCAGTGGCGATTTCCTACTCTGAAAAGTTCACTGTTCAAATTTTTCATTGGAGCCTGCAGGGCCAGTCATATTCTAATCATATCATAATCATATCAGATTCTGAATCTCGTAGCCAGAAAAGTGTACCTGAGGAAACCTGGATGAATACTGTACCTCACGATCAGGTTTGTGACCACACGGAATAATGAGTTAACCAGCAGCAGATTACTGATCAACACGATGTTGATTTGAACATTTTCTCTGATTGGACTTCAAGTTCCTCTACTTTTCCAGCTCCTGAACGTAGGGTTTGGATTTGGATGAGTGGAGAAATTTACATTTATATTTATTCATTTAGCAGATGCTTTTGTCCCAAGCGATTTACAAATGATGAAATACAAGCAAAGTGATACTATATCAAGCGGAGAACAATACGAGCAGTGCTACCGTACACGATTTATAATTGAGTTCTAGAGAAGCAAAGTGCACAGAGTAGAGGGGTAAGAGCCAGAGTACCTGCAGAATTTTTTTTTGTAATTATATATATATATATATGGGGGAGGGGCAAGTTAGGTGTTCATGGAAGAGGTGGGTCTTTAGCTGTTTTTGAAGATGGAGAGAGATTCTGTGGTCCGGATTGAGGTTGGAAGTTCATTCCACCACTGAGGAACAGTTAGTGTGAAGGTTCTGGAAAGGATCTTGAGCCACGCTGAGTTGGAACTACTAAAGGTCGTTCATTAATCGATCGCGGATTGCGTGAGGGAACATAAGCCTTCAGGAGAGAGTTGAGCTAGGGGGCGCTGTTCCAGACATGATCTAGGGAGATGAAGAGGGGTGTGACATGGGTTCTCTTGGCTGGTTGAAGACGAGCCGTTCTGCTGTATTCTGCACACAGAAGGACGCTGTGCCATGCGTCACCCCCGGCCAAAGGACTAATTAGTTTTCAAAGCAGTTTTTTATCATAGACAACTATCAAACAATCTCAGCAGTGTGTCGCCGCTGGAGAAAAAAACAACTTCTAATTATTGGGTTCAATTAAGCTACACTTCTACCATACAACTGTCTCTGAAACACACATATACGACCCATCAGCTCTGTAGAATAAATAATCTGAAACAAAATGCAGAACTTACCAATCTTACACGTGTTTATTAAGGAGACACCTTCTTTTTGGTGCAGTTAGTAGTTTAGACATGAAGTGGTGATGTGGTGTGAACGAGAAACCTTCAGAGATCAGTTAGCTCTGATTCAGTTTGCAGAGAGCTAGTGTCACGATTCAAAGTACAGACGGAAACAAGCGCAGATTCTTAAACATTTAATAACAAACAAACTGACAGTCTACAACAAGGAAACAAACACTGTGGCAAGACAAATACAGCAGCATAGACAAAGGTATAGTGAGACGATACCGTGAGACAGAGTGCATTGCAACCTGTGACTATATACAAGAGTGCTAATTACCAGGAATGTGAATCAGGTTCAGGTGGTCATGTGACAATGAAGCAGTGGTTGTTGGGAACTGTAGTTCAGAGTTCCCTTACTGATTTCATGACAGACCCCCCCCCCAGGGCGCTTCTCCTGGAGCACCCAAATGCAATCCCTCCCTCTGGTGGTCCTGGCCCCCTGGGCAAAATGTCCTCATTTGAACCAGGAGACTGAGTGTTGTCCTCAGCAGGGCAAGAAAGCAACGCAACGTCCTCAGTGGAACAGGTAAGCAGAGAGGCATCCTCAGCGGGGCTGGAGCCTGCCTCTGCGGGACAACTTCCTCAGCAGGACAGGAGAGGGGAGCGATGTTCTCCCACGAGGCCCGCGGGAAGCTCCAACATTTCCACGAGGCCATAGAGGGGAGCAAGGTTCTCTATGAGGCCAAAGGAAGGAACGATGCTCTCCATGAAGCACGAGGGGGAAACAATGCCCTCTGTGGAGCAGGAAGGGGGAGTGACATACGGCACTCAGCAAAGAAGAGGAACGACGTCTCCAGCGGAACACGGAGGCAGAGTGACGTCCTCAGCGAAACAGGATAGCAGAGCGACATCCTCATCGAGCAGGAACGTGGAGAGAAGTCCTCAGCCGAGCAGGAAGGCAGAGCAACTTCCTCAGCTGGGCAGAAAATCAGAGTGCCTTCCTCAGCGGAGCGGTAAAGCCGAGCGATGCCCTTAGCGGTGCAGAAAAGCAAGGTGAGTTCCTCAGCGGAGCAGGCAAGCACAGCGGCAATATGTTCGGGGTTGGCGAACAGAGTGGAGCACTTGGGTATGTCGGGACACGGAGCAACGTCTTCAGCAAACCAGGGCGACTGAGCAACGTGTTCGGCTGATCCGAAAGGCTCAGTGGAGTCCTCAGACGAGCAGGGAGGCTGACTTACGTTCTCCGCTGACTCCTTTTGCTGGACTAGATCCATAATAGGGGAGGGAGGATGGAGATGGTATCAGCCCAGTTAACAGGCTCCCACTTGTACCAGGACGCCTCCATGACCTCCTGCTGCTTCCGTAGCGAAGCGCAGTACTCAGTAAACATGGAGACAAAGTGAAGCGCATGTATTCCATTATGATTTGCTGCTTCCGCTGTAGGTCTCACGTTCTGTCACGTTACAAAGTGATTTTGAAAGCAAGCGCAGATCTTCTAACATTTAATAAATAAATAAACAAAATACAAAGACACAATAACACGAGGCAAAATACTGTGGCAAAACTAAACACGGAAGTGTGGACAAAAGCATAGATAGACGATAACGTGAGACAAACAAGCAGTGCAAACAGTGGCATATACTAGAGTGCTCATTAACCGAACGTAAATCAGCGCAGGTGGTCATGTGACACTGATGAGTATGGTGCAGTGGCTGCTGGAAAATGAAGTCCAGAGTTCCCTCCTTGATACATGACAGCTAGGACTCTAACTCTATGTGACTGTATAAACATAAAAGTAAAAATAAAAGCTATACCACGTGAGAAGTCACACTCAATGATGCAAATTCCTCCGTCGAAGTTCACCAAAGCGCTGACTTCATCACGAAGTGTTACTCCTGTTCTCACGCTGCATCATCACCTGACAGTAATAATAATAATAATCTATACACGTCTATAACTGTCTCTTCATGTGTACGAGTGCCCGCTCGTATCCGTCACTGCCTCCTGAGCGTATTGGCAGGAGTTCGGACAGGACGCTTTAGATTCAGTTACATATCAGGATGTCGATCTGCACAAGGACTCTGCTTAGTGCACAATATTGGTATTGGTGATGATACATAACTGAAGTGTCAAACAATCTAATGACTCTGCTCTTTCAGACGCTTTGCTGAAAAGTCATTAGAGCGGCATCACTGTCTTCTCGCCTCTGTAGCCAAAATTCTGTCACTGTTTTTTTTTTTTTTTTTAAATAGTGCTGATTGAAAGTTCGTCTTGACCTCAGATTCTGCCGTTCATTTCAGACTCATGAATATACATGAATATGTAAATTAAAACACCCCCATGTCCTTCTGTGATTACGAACATCATTAACATGAGTTAACTTAGTTAACTGATAGTAAACTAGCTCACGTTAGTCACATTAGTCATTCACTGTCCCACAGATTGAATGGGAAATTAGCGGATTAGTTGTTAACTCTTAACGGCGTTTACACACAGAACTCTTTCTGAAAAATGA
This sequence comes from Ictalurus punctatus, assembly GCF_001660625.3. Lineage (NCBI taxonomy): Eukaryota > Metazoa > Chordata > Actinopteri > Siluriformes > Ictaluridae > Ictalurus > Ictalurus punctatus. The sequence continues at coordinate 26,024 of NW_026521178.1, forward strand.
ATTCAATTAAATTTCATTGAGATAGCTCTTTTAACGATGGACATTGCCACAAAGCAGCTTTAGAGAAATCCAGATAGATTTCTGAAGAGGTCAATTTCTCTGTAATGAAGGAGTCTGAGGTGAGCAGAGTTGTGTGTAACGCGTTACGGTAATCTGTAATGACTGTTTCTGATAACGCAGTAATATAACACATTACACTTTAAATGGATGTCATGTGATTACAGTTACTGATGGCAATAAAATGACGCTTACTTGCGTTACAAATTTATTTTAAAGAAAACAATATGAAGAAAAATGTATGTTTAATATAAATCACGGTTTTTCCCCGAAGATGTTTTCTTTATCCCTGAAGAATTCTCCACTCGGAGCGTTCGTCACGACGGGATGTAATGTTATATCTTCAGTGAATGGAGGCGACACCAATCAGACAGCGTTTACAGGAAAATACACACGTGGAAATACTCGCGTCTTATTGGCTGACGGTCTCTCAATTCTGCTAAACGCTAGCTCACAGTCAGTGTGAGGGAAAATGGATATACAACGACTTTTATTTATTTAAGCAGTACAGGAGCTGAAACTGAAACAGAAACATCCTCTGATGCTGAGCAGGAGAACAAGGCGTGTAAACGTCTATATGAGTTCCAGTTTACGTGAAGATGACGTGAGCAGAAGGAAAGATAATGAACTCTACATGACTCTGTAGCAGCTAAACACATACAGTGATAGCTTAGCTGTGTCTTCCCCCGCTAGAGACACCAAACTGTTGGTGCACGGTGGCTTAGTGGTTAGCACGTTCACCTCAGACCTCCAGAGTCGGGGTTTCGATTCCCGCCGTGGCCCTGTGTGTGTGTGGAGTTTGCGTGTTCTCCCCGTGCTGCGGGGTTTCCTCTGGGTACTCTGGTTTCCTCCCCCAGTCCAAACACATGCATGTAGGCTGATTGGCATGTCTGTAGTGTATGAATGTGTGTGTGAGTGTGTATGTGATTGTGCCCTGTGATGGATTGGCACCCTGTCCAGGGTGTACCCCGCCTTTTGCCCCATGCTCCCTGGGATAGACTCCAGGTTCCCCGTGACCCTGAAGAAGGAGTAAGCGGTAGAAGATGTATGGATGGGTCTGGTCGTCTGACACACCCGAGTCACGTTTTATTATAAATCCGACTCTCTCTGATCGTGTCATACACTGATAAAATTACTGAAACAGAGTTTCAATTTGTAGTGTATTTTTGTAGATTTGAGAGGTTTTAAAAGTAACGTGAAAGTAAAGTAATTAATAATCTGATGAGTTTTTTACATGCAGGAATCAGTAATGTCATCAGATTACAGTTTAAAGTAGTAATTAGTCATCTGTAGTGGATTATGTTTCTGAGTAACTTCCCCGACACCGGAGGAGACGGTGGTGAAGAAAAACTCCGAGACGACACGAGGAGAAACCTTGGAGGAACCAGACTCAAAATGGAAGCGGTCGTCTTCCACGTGA
>NW_026521179.1:0-37500 GCF_001660625.3 Ictalurus punctatus
CTACAGTAACACTGGGGGCTACCTGCCCTAACAACCTCATGTCCCCAGATACATCCCTCCACGGCCCCTCAGGACCGCTCTTTCTTTGCCTGCTTGGCCTGTATGACCATTCTCAGATCAGGCCTAGTAGCAGACCGCGACTGTGGCCGCCCAGTTCCCTCTGCTGTCTGGCGGGGGTTGGCGGGCTGCCATACTCACCTTCTGGGTCTCCCTTACATTAGTGCTGGCCCAGGCTCCACTCGTGGACACCCAGGTGAGGTCGAGACAACAGGGAAGGAACTGGCTTTTTTGAATGCCGCCATATGTCGAGCTCACTCAGCAGGTCTGCTTGGTAGGCCCTGCAACCCTGTCATTGTCTGCAGTGACCCACAAGCAAGACTACTACTACTGCATAGGCTTGCCCCCAATGCCACGGTGGCCTTACATGGCTTGGATGCAAGCCGGCCCCCGTAATTACCTGTCGTTGGTGGAGAGAGGTAGCTCGCATGCACCTCCTTCAACCTTGAGCATAGCTAAATAGCCATGCCGTTCATTCCCACAATGGCCGCATAATCCAACATCGTGGGGTTATGAATATGGCTTATGTGTGGTTTTCCCCCCAAAGCCTGAGATTTTGTCATAAACTTCTGGAAGACAGGGGAGTTTCTGCAGTGTGAGGATTTACTTTCACTGGGTTAATCACTTCAAGCAGCTCTTTATATGCTGCTCTCAGTTTTTAACACATCCTTCTAACTCCTGTGAGTCAGAGAGGCATTATTACCATTTGGCTTTCCATAGCGGAAGGAGGAGTTCGCGACGCAAGCTCCAAAATCCAGCGGAGAGCCGAACCCGGGAGACAGAGCAAGAGTTTAGAGCAGCACTCATCTCCGGCTCCTCTTCCGGATCTATAAGAGATCCCCTGAACCTGAGACGACTGGCTGCCTCAGTAGCGGCCTGGCCCAGATCCGTGAGGCTCTGAAACCCGACTTGCTTCGGCTTCCGTGAACAGCGTGAGCCGAGCTGCTTAATGTAGGCATTACCATGCACAGCCTCTCGAGGCTGCGATCGCATACAACACCGCTAACACTTCACCCAACCAGTGTGCACTTTTCCCCGTGATGAAACGGGAACAAGCCGTAACACACTTCTTGAATTCTTTCTCGCTCATTACTTACCTCTCTTTTCCTCTAAAAAAAGGATAGAAAAGTTAAGAGATTTTGAGAAAATATCGAGTAGAAATGAAGCGTTTTGTCACACAAACAACGACATGCAGTCTCGCTGAAGATAATAAGGCTGGTGGCATGGTTCACAGGTGCCATACATATATATATATATATACACATATATATATATATATATCATGCGATGCGCTTAATTGCCACATCACCTGATCATGGCAGGCCTATAAGTAGAGGATGAATTTTACACAAGCTTCAGATACGGTCACGTGCGCAATCTGTTATGGCTAAATGCCACATCGAAGTCCCTTGAAAGGGAACAGTGTACATGACAAGCATAAATCCCCCTTTTAATAGAAGATTGCTAGTTTTTCTGGGTTCGCGAACAACACATCACTGTGTGTGCACAAAACCACAATAACAAAGAACTTGAATAAATATGACATTTTCTAGTGCACAAATTGTACAGACAACAAAAATAAAAACGTGAGTGTCATAAAATTTGCTTGTATTTTTCTCATTTGTAAGTTGCTTTTATAAAAGCGTCTGCTATGTGAAAATATGTATCGGTTGTATGAAACATTTGTGTACTCCGTCATTAACCAATCAGCTTTACAATGGATACAGTGTCTGCAGGGCACACGTGATTTTTTGGTGCGGCTCTGTTGACGTGATAGTGCATATTACATTTCAGACAGTATTTAGTGACATCACACTGAGCGTACTGTTGTCCTGTTTGCATTTGTTTATGCGTGTTATAACAGTAGGCTGATCTGCAGTACCGCAAACAGTCGTGACATTGCCTCGTTTTGCCAACGTATTTATGACAATCAGGTGCATTACATACATTGCAAATGTATTTACACCTGTGGTCTCTCGGCTAGTAAAACCATGGTAGCAGTATTCGCACATGTATGGCGTACCAATGATGCTTTTAGGTTCTTAATCAAGAAATAATGCTCGTTGTGTAGATACAAGAACACGGTCTTATTATGAGGCTCGTCATTGTTCGTAAAGTGTTCCAACAGACCAGAACATGGTCTATGGAATATCACCATTTAACATGTAACAACCATTCAAACCGTGTGATGTCATTAAACCCTATCTTTTGTTGTACTGAATACCCTGCAGTTTTCTGTAGAGACGCAGCTAATGACTCAAGTTCACTACATGGCATATGCAGTTGTAGAAAATGGGACAGACAGATCGCAAAACACAGATTGTTAGATATGTTGTTGGGGCAAAACAGGTTTATTCTGTTTCTGGCAATACCTCGTTATGAGCTAAATCACATGTCTTTTGATAAGCACCACCGTGTTTACCGCGAGCTATAGACAGGTTCAGATCTAGACATTCGTCAGCCCGTACATCAGAATTACTTTGCATAATGTTCTCAAGTTGTTGTGTGAATATGTGCAAATCGTAATCGTTATCAGGTGACAAGACAGCGTTAACATCAGAGGGTACCTTGCCTCTCAAGGTAATGTTGATTAAGCCCCCATCGCCCGGCCAGCAGTCTGGAAAACGACACTATTTTCAGACATGATATCATGCAGAAAAAAAGTGTACGCTGCCAGATCTGGAGCGGTTATCACACGCATATTTATACGACGCCGTATCTCCAATCCATTAAATCTGAGTCTCAGTACCACCGTATAACCACCAACAGACCACCCTCTCTTATGATAGACTCAATAGTGGCTTCGGATAACCCAAAATTTGGCTCCGAAGGATTAAACGATTGTCTGTCTGACCCCCACCCCACCTGCTGTGAATTTGAATCGCTGTCTAACAACGAATTTGAAACCGATGTCTAAAAACGAATTAGGCATTGGTTCTGTTTGAACCTCAGCCATTGATCTAACACTGTTTAATAAGTCAACAAAGTATCGGTGGTAGACTGCTGTCCTTCAGACCCTCCATTGTCCGAATAAACCCTGTAACGTCTCTGTATTACCACGCTGTTCAAAGTACACAGACCATTGTCTTCGCATCTTCTAAATTACTTGCTGCTCTCAGATTACATGAGTTTTCACCACACCGCTTTGACTTTTTAGAGATTTTTTAAATTAAAACAAAAGCTAGTAGAAAAACCACACACAGTAAAACAGATACGAACCAGCAAATAAACACACACACAACACAGACACAGGGTATTAAAATATGTATTGTACAACTCACCCGAGCTTCTTGTTTTAAACCAATTGTACAAGCTGTTTTAACAAATCCGTCGTCAGGTATTGGTTGTGATCAACGCGACGAATCTCCCCAGCAAGTAATTTCTCGGTTTCTATGATATGTTTATGTGTGAAGGTATGGTTTTGTAATGCTTCCACAACACTTTGATTATAAAGACGTTGATTCTTCTCTATAATGTCCAGGACGTTCTGTGACGCTAGCAAAAGTCTTTTCAAATCCTGCAATACGATCCTCGATGGCCTTGAACCCGGTTCGTATCACCTCCAACGAGTCTGTTATTGTCTATAATAGCAGGAGCCTCGTGACCAAAAGCTTCTTGGTTTGAAGGTAGATTGTCTCCAGGAACCGGGGTAAATACACAAGCGTCCACGATTCCAACAAATCCTGATTCCAGTTCAAACCAGAGTCTATAGCGTGTGGTTCATTTACAATGACTCTGTTGGAAAAAAAAACAACAACATTGCTTAGGATATCAGCACGAATTAGGATGATGAAACACTCTTTTATAAAAAAAAAAAAAACAAAAAAAAAATACATGCTACATACCGTCTGTCGATCGTGGGGGAGATCTTCATCGTTTACGTTAGACGTCGCGACACCCACGCTGTGGACCTGAGCGACTGTTTTACGCTCGGCCTTTCCAGAGCTCGTTGGTATACAGCGTTCAATAGAAATCGCAGCAGCTATTTTTGAATTGGGTGCAGCGATCTTGTTTACAAGATTTGACAACCCTTGAACAATAAACAAACGAACATAATACATAAGAAAATATCTTAAACCGCTTTTAAACATAACAGACAATATCTAATTATCACAATTCATACCCCAGACAGGGTTTTCCAACCTGACTCGCGGGACTTCTGTGTTTGTCCCTTGTGTGTAAAATAAAGTAAAATCGTTTAAAAAACACATCACACAACACCATACATAGGATCAAATACTTATAAAGAATAACAACGTACGTACCGCTTGCCTGTTCAGAAAATTTATTTCGTCTACGATGTCCGTGATAGACACAATGTCAGCATCACCTGTAGCGTTAGATACCTGTTTTAATCCACCAGAATAGACCCATAAATTAGTTTATATAAAACGAATACATAATTAACAATGTGTAATAATAATAATAATAATAATAATAATAATAATAATAATAAAACCACTTACTGTTACGATAGACGGCCACCTCCTCTTTGCAGTATTCTCCAAATTAAAATATAAAGCTTAGTGGTGAGTTAAAACGAGAATCGACGATTCGCCTAAAATTACACAGCACTCTGTTACACAGCCGAGATCTTAGAGACTACTGTGTAACTGACCCTACTTTTAAACATAAAGCATACCTATTGTAGGGTGTGTCGTAAAGCCATTAACACCCCACAGACACTCAATATCATAAACAATGACATAAACATAAACAATGATAGGATCACACCATGACCCCCGTCCATAAAAAAACTCTTGGTCAGAAGAAACAAAGGGCCATAAATTAAACACTCCTAGAGAAACGCAAGGCTGTTCTCAGGACGAGGCCATAAATTAGCCCGCTAGTGCTACCGCCATCATTGACATTTCGACAGAACATACTGGCTATGATGAAAACACATGTATGGGTGTGTTTAGAGAGAGAGAAGAAAGAGAGAAAGAGAGAGAGAGAGAGAGATGAGGGGGGGGGGGGTGTCCTGAAAACACATGTGTGGCGGGGATTTAGCGAGAGAGAGGTGTTTCAGTTTAACTGCATTAATGCTTAACACAGTGAATGGAAGACATCTCTGGAAAAACTTATCTCCTAGTTTAAACATTACGGCGATTCTTTTAACAAGCACTTTGACATTTTTACCTTGTAAGGATCTTTGTTTTGAAGTCATGTAATATTGTGCTATTCTTTTTAACAGCTCTTTTAACCATTTTACCTCCTAAAGTTTTTATGTGTTTTTTGGAAGCCTAGTAATACGGATTCTTTTTAAACAGCTCTTTTAATCATTTTTACATCCTAAAGGTTGTGTTGAGAATGTATGTAATACAAACGATTCTTTTAAACAGATGCTTTTTTAAAAAAGACGCATTACCTCCTAAACTTTTTATTCAAAGGTAAACCAGGATCCCTAAAAACGTAATCAGCGTTTGTTTTCATTTTTTCACAAAACAAATATTCTACTGCTGGCTCAAATTTAGCCTATTACCCAAAACATGAGTAAGTTACATTTTTCTGTATTTCTAGTTTATCATTATTTTCATATTTGCTCTATAATCTCTTTTATATATAGTTATACTGCTTGCAAAATGGTTTACTGTACTTCCTACTTCATAATATCATTATACTACCCTTCTACTATCCTACATATCCTACTAACTCTTTATTTTTATAAAGAGTATATATTTTATTATAAGATATTACCCTTATAATATCTTAATATTCCTTTTTATTTTCTTATAAAGTTATAATAGTATGTGTGTGTGTGTGTGTGTGTTGTGAGAGTGTGTGTGTGTATGTCTACATGCCCACCCTTGACTGTACGAGAGTGTGTGTGTGTTAGCACTCCTCAGCTCTTATACTTCTTTTTGACTTTTTGAACTAATAAACCATAGGTATTACTCTTAATGATCTAAGATCTTTAAAGTGTGAATCCAATTCGTCAATATCCGCATAACACCGCTTCTGTGTTGTCTTTGGTGCCCGTCATTTCTCTTCTTCTCCCCTTTACTGGATACTAGGTCTCCCTCATGTTTATTTCATGTCATTTTTATCCACACACTACCCATATATGTACACATTCAAACATCATGCTTTTCTAACAATGTGTTTACACAAACGAAATAACGCCACACAGTAACACAAACACATCCCCATATTAAACATTTTCTTTTCAGACAAAAATTATTTCTTTTATTTCTTTCTATTATGTATGTATGTATGTATGTATGTATGTATGTATGTATTTATTTATTTATTTATTTCTATTATTTCTGAAAACATTTCTTTTCAGACAAAAATTATTTCTTTTCAGACGTATTTCACCCCACCAAAACCAAACTCATTAACATAAACACCTTTTGTTGGGAGGGGGGGCTATACCCCCCCACACACCTCTCCACACACACCACCCAGACACAAAGGAGCCAGATTGACTAGCTGATACACTTGATAGGGTTTACCCCCCCTCACCACCCCTACAGACCTGCCAGTCAGGGAAGCACAGAGGGTCATAAATTATCAAACACACTACTTTGATTGACAGTTTTGACAGAAAAGTGTACGATATAACTACTTCTGTGTGTAAGCATTTTTTTCAGGCTAGCCTAATCTGATTCAATGAACTGACACACCATATAGAAAGCTGAGAATTAGACCTTTCCAGAGATGCATAGAATGTCAGTATGGGACCTTCTCTTGGTGACCAAGATATCTTATATTTTATATATATTATATATATATTTTTTTCAAGATGCATGTTAATAGTCACATGCAACATGATATTAGATTCTTGATAGTACATGATATTAGATAGATGATAGTACATACATGATATGTGATATTAGATACAAGATACTTGCCATTAGATACTTGATAGTAGATACATGATACATGACATTGATACATGACTTTTGAAGGCCCAAGATCAAACTTTGCCTGCCTTGGGGGATGTAGATGTACATCCAAAGTGGAGAAAGCTTATCAGAAATGATGTGCTCCCCAGCTCAAATTAAAACCCAAAGGCCTGCAGACTAGACTGCCATCTTGTGACAATTGTGAATTGCATCACTTTCCTCTTTAAATCCTATGAACAGTCAACAGATTATTAGCAGCTGATATGAAGTGTCTAAAGACTGTAAACATGTGTTTAAAATTAACAGTTACTATATGCAGTGACACACAATGTCTATATTATCATATATATATATATAATATAATATATATATATATATATATATATATATATATATATATATATATATATATAAAAATAATCATGATTCATTTTATTAGACATATGATATTAGATACATGATATGATATTAGATAGATGATAGTACGTACATGATACGTGGATATTAGATACAAAATACTTGCCATTAGATACTTGATAGTAGATACATGGTACATGATATTTGATACACAATAGTTGGGTTAGGGTTAGGGTTAGGTTGGGGTTTGGGTTAGCGGTTAGGGTTAGGGTTAGCGTTACGGTTAGGGTTAACGGTTGGGGTTAGGGTTAGCGGTTAGGGTTAGTGGTTAGGTTAGGGTTAGCGGTTAGGGTTAGCGGTTAGGGTTAGGCAGTTAGGGTTAACGGTTAAGTTTAGGGTTAGGGGGTTAGGTTAACGGTTAAGGTTAGGGTTAGGGGTTTAAGGTTAGGGTTAGGGTTTTTTTAGGAGGGTGGGCGCTAACCTGTGTGCACAGGCCATCTATGTCGTTCGCTCAAATGGACTCACTTCTCATTAAGGCCTTGGAGATGTATAGTACCTATTTCCTAATCCAGATCTTTTCTGCTCTTTTTCTCTGACGCACAGACCACAGCGGGTTGGACTGCAGGACCGTGACCTGAAAGAGTCCCATCCGTGCTCCAGAAAGTGTCGGACCAGGTAGGTATTTTTCTCTTTTCCTTTCAAGATGCTGTGTTTGTGTTGGGTCATTCTGACAAGGATGGTGTTCCCCGTCTCACCCACGTATGTGTCGTACAATTTTTGCAGGTGATGAGGTAAACCGCATTTTTAGTATGTACGGTACCCGATTGGTGAGTGCGGAAGACTTCCTTTGTGGTCCTATTTAGGACGTATTCTATTTGGTGAAAATATTGCCCGTGATGCTTGGGTTTAACGTAGTGGAGGGCCCTGAGTTTAGCTCTGATCAGATAGTCCTGCAGATTTTGTTCTTCCGGAACGCTGCAAGACTTTTGTGGTTTTTGAAAATCTGTGTCTGTCCCAACAGGTTCTGGAAGTTATATCTGACCTCCCTGGTCAATTTCACCGCGGCCGACGAGTATGTCAGGACGAAGGGCACGACCGTGCCCTCCGTCTGGGTCCCGTTGGTCAGGTACGATTTCAAAATTTTTCTAAGAAATGACCTGTTGTATCCTCTCGGCCTGAGCGCCTTAAAGAGGATTCGTGTCGCTTCTCTGAAGTCCCGTTCCTGGGTGCATATGCGGCTGAACCTCAGGAGTTGCGACTTGACTAGGCCGAATAGGTGTGTTTGGGGTGGAAGCTCCTTTTATGTAATAGGGCATGCATGTTGGTCTCCTTGAAGAAGACTTTAATGTCCAGATTGTGTGACGAATTAAAATCAGGGCCCTTGTAAGTAGTGGTGTCTAGGAAGTCACCGACTCATGACTAATGGTGGATTTGAGTGTAATCGACGGATTGTGGTTGTTTAGCAAAGCCTCGAATTCCCTGAAATCCTCCTCAGAGTGGGTCCACACTCCCCAGATGTCATCCAGATATCTGAAGTAGTGAAGGGGCTGTCTGTGGGCATTCGGCCAAAGCCGAAGCCTCCCACTCTGCCATAAAAATGTTTGGCGTAGGCCGGGGCGAACTTCTTGCCCATCGCCGTGCCTTTTATTTGCAGGAAAAATTCCCCGTTGAACTCAAAGTCATTTCTGTTTAAATTGATGTCCAAGAGTCGGATGAGTTCCTCGTCGGGCCTGGAGGCGTCAGGGTGTTTTTTAAATATATTTTTATTGCCTGCATTCCCTCTCGGATGTCGATGTTTGTGTATAAGCTATCTATGTCCATGGTGAAGAGGATGGCTTTTGGCGGGATTTTAGTCCTTTCACTTTGTGTACGAAATTGTACGTATCTTTAATGTAACATGGGGTGGCCCATAGATAGGGGAATTAAATAATAATCCAGGAATTCGGCCGTGTAGTAGGTCTCGCTACCATAGCAGTCTGATACTATGGGTCTTCCTGGGGGAATTTCATGGGGCCTGCTCCATTTTGCTCAGTCCTTATGTATTTTAGGGAGCATGTAGAACTTCTGCTCCCGGTTCTAAATTCCCCAGCAGGTAGGATTTTTGTTTCGCGTTGATGTATTTTTTGGTGTAAAGACTTTGTGCTATTTCTTTTACCATCGGTATGGTGTCTGGGTAGATTGTTTTTTTTCAATTTCCTGTAATATTTAGGGTCATTTATTGTTTGTACCCCTCCATAGATATTGTTCCCAGATCCATAATTACTATGGCACTCCCTTTGTCTGCCGGTTTTATAATAATCTGTTTGTTATTCTGCAATTCCTTGAGAGCATCGATCTCCCCCGAATTAGGTTTGGTTCTTCCCGGGGTGGTCTAAAAAATGATTTTAAAAAGTTTTAGGTCCGTCTCGAATAACGTGTGGAGTTCTGCGGGTAGTTTGTCCGTCGGCGGGGTCCAATCCGATTCCGGTGTGAACGGAGGGGGGGGGTTCTTTTGTGTGCTCATTATGGAAATAAGCTGCTAATTTGAGTCTCCTGTGGTATTGTTGTAAGTCGAATCGTGTTTGTATTACCTGTTGCTTCATACCCGTTGTGCCTGACGGAATGAGACATTAGACCTTTATTGAGAAGGCTAAGTTGAGGGGGAGTGATGTGGATTTTTTTAGATAGGACGATGACATTTCTATTCCCTTCCTGTACATGCAGGCTTGTGAGGAGATTTATTTTAAATACTGCAGCCCGTGCTGCACCGGCACCCAGATTTCCGCCCGAGGGAATTTTCTTTGGCCGTTCTCAAGAGCCCCTGCAGTCCCTTGATGGCAGTTTCGTTGACGTTGTTTGATCTGCCATTGATGCCCAACGACCAGATGACGTGTTCTGTGTCCGTAGAGACTGTGTTTTTGTCGAGTATCTGTTTCACATATGCAAACTTAGCCCCCGATAGCTCTCTATCTGTAGGTCGGGGTTCTTGAAAGATGGCATTCTGGACAGATGGAGTCACTGAGAATGAGGAATTGTCTGCGGGCCGTCAGTGTCCACTGAGACTTTCTTTTGGGAGACACGCTGGGCCCTAAGCATAAGAGGGCCTGTGTGGCTGTCTTGAGGCTAGTAATTTTATTGGGGCTCGAAGTCACCTCTTGCGGAGCAACGTCTCTCTCGTTCGCACTCCCCTTGGTCCTCGAAGCAGATGAGGTCATCCTCCTCCTGTCTGGACACAGGGGTTAGGACGCAGCCGAGGACTGCGTTGTACTTTCGGGGAGGACAGGAGATGAAGGGAAGTGTCTGCATCGCTGTCTGGGTTCTCCTCCCTAACAGGGGCCCAATCGTGCAGCGGGTCAGTCATAGTGGACACCGTAGTGGACCTTGCAGGCAGAGATCGTGATTCCGTCTCTGTGTGTATCAGTGCCTGCACTGTGATGCTCTAGCCGTGTGTTTTGTGGTCGGGGAGGAGTAGGAGAGGGATTCTGGGTCTCGGTTTCCTCTCACCTCTGAACCGGATCGGTGGGAGGAAGCACCGTTTGCCATGTCTCTCCCACCAGCCCGTGAGCCTCATGCACAGTTTTGTCCTTGAGTCTTTTGCCAATACCCCGTTTTGCCCACACGATGGCAGTGTTGAAGCATTCTTCCCAATCCTTGCAGGAAAGGTGCTGCAGCTTGGCCATTTCCTCCCCAATGCATCTTCGTAGTGGTTCTTAAGAATCAGCATTGTGGTGTATGCCCAATTTTTTGCATTGCCCTCAATGAGGGAGCGTGTCGTGGCGTTTGGCAATGCAGGTTTGATGACCTCTGACAGGTGTCTTTCAATTTGCTGATAGATGGAGGCTGTTCATGGCAAATGTTGTCTTTGTGGGGTATAATTTAATAATTTTAAAAAGGAGACGGGTTTTGATGACAAAGTCAGGGTCATCAGAGTGCTTGGCTTCGTGTTAGGTTTGGGACGTGTGTTTTGTCTTTAGAATACAAGCGCGCCGTACGCACTCCGTTCTGTTCCCAGTGACGTGATTGCTTCGTGAAGGCTTTTGGTCGAGACATAAATGTTACGGGTCCCAAGAGGGCCCGGGTTTCAAAAAAATTGCGGTCCTCCAGACCGTTGCTGGAACTCACCGCGGTGAGTCGGTGCTACTCTCCTGTGGCCACCGTATTTGACCATGTCCGCATAGTGCATAACGTGGGGCCGGTAGCCACCGTATTCGACCGCGTTCCCATAGAAGGGTGCTCTCTCTTCCCATGCACGCTGTACGGGATTGTGATGAGCATGGGGCGTGGGCCAAACATTGCCCTGGACGGTACGTTTGCGTCTGACGACTGTCCAGTCGTCCCTTTCTGGCCCAACCATGTTTCGGTGATTTTCTTTCAATTGTAATGAATCAGAAGGTTTGATGGACTCAGGTAAGTGTATTTTTTTTAAAAACCTTTTTTGTGTCATATTATGAATTTTTCGGCGTATCAAATGAATGTAGATTTTTACTAATGTCAAATTTCAATGTTGTTATATTTTTTTAGGTGTTGGGGAAAAAACAAGTAAGTAGTATTTGGTATGTATCAATGTACTGTTTTAAGTACGGTGTATTTTCAATCAAACTAAGAATATATAAGTCAATGGAATACTTTCCTTCAGCTTTAGTTATTAAATGAATGTGGATTTTTTACTAGTGTCAAATTTCCATGTATATATATATATATATAATAATATATATATATATATATATATATATATATATATATAATAATATTAGGTGTTGGGGGAAAAAGAAAAAGGTAAGTGGTATTTGGTTTGTATCAATGTACTTTTTTAAAAGTAAGGTGTATTTTCAATCAAATTATGAATATAATTCAATGAAAAATTTTCCTTAAACTTTAGTCTATGCAAAGTTCAAAAATAGAAAAATGAACAAGCCGATGCAACGTTTCGGTTCCCTCAGAACCTTTTTCAGGCAGGCTTGTTCTGTTATTTCAAAAAAGAAAAAAAGGAGAAAAAAAGGGGGGGAAGGAGAAAAGAAAATGTTCAAAATGAATAAAATTTAAAGAATAAAGCAAATGAGGGAATGGAGGATCAAAGAGGCAGATTTCTAAGTGCAAATAGTTGTTGAAGACTTTCTCTCTCAGAACTGGAAGCAATGAATGGGATTCTGCCGCTTCAATCCTTCCCTTTATAAGGGTGGGGGGGGGGGGGGGGGGGGGGGACGGGGGGGGACCACATTAGAACGGGCCAATGGACGTTTTTCTCCTCTCTTGGGCTTAAAAGAAATTAGCTCCCAGCCAATCAGAGGACAGCTGTCCTTCAGAGCTTTGTGGAAGTGCTTTTTTTCTTTTTTTTTTTTAACTTTCTTTTACCAAACTCCGTGATGGGGCGGGGCTAGATTCAAATGAGCCAATGGGAGCCTTTCCCATTCTTCTGGTTTGAAAAAGGCAGCTGAGAGCCAATCAAAAGATTAGCTGCCTAATTGTAGGGCTTTTTGGTGTGTTCTGTTTAACATAATAGTAATTAGTAAATAATTATTATTAAATTTTGAGATGATTATTTTACTGGTTGTTTTTTCAAAGGGATTTTTTGGTTGGCATAAACGTATTCTCTCATGTGTGTTTTTTCTTGTCCCTAATGCAAATTATTACAATTAAATTTCCCATAACCGGATTATTTATGATTATACTAGTTGTTCTTGAGCAGAATGATTATAAGAAACAGATAGTCAGTCATTGAGTTTTTTTGCTGACATGAGGCATGGCCGATAAGGGTTGGGGTTTGGGTTAGCGGTAGGGTTAGGGGGTTAGGTTTTTGTATTGTTTATTTCTTAATTAAAGCCTCCTGATTCAGGTTAAATGTGCACTGGCACATCTCAATCTTCCTTCTCTTTGTCATCTGTAATACTCTCAGGGTTTTATTCTGTCTTTGTGTATGAGGAATGAACTGTGTATTTATCAAAAAATGGATTATTTTGTTTTTAGTGGCCTATGTGTCTATCCTTTTCTGATAAAAAATCGGACTATTCAGGGTTAGGGTGAGGCTTAGGCTAAGGAATGAAGTTTAAAAATGGGCAGATGGTTAGGCTTAGGGTTGGGGTCAGGCATGGGGTTCAAAGGTTAGGGTAGGGTTGGGGTTAGGGTCAGCGATGGGGTTCAAACGGTTGGTTTAGGGTTTGGGTTTGGGTCAGGCATAGGGTTCAAAGGTTATGGTTAGGGTTAGGGTCAGTGATGGGGTTCCAAGGTTATGGTTAGGGTTGGGGTTAGGGTCAGCGATGGGGTTCAAAGGTTTGGTTTAGGGTTCGGGTTGGGTCAGGCATGGGGTTCAAAGTTTCGGGTTAGAGTGGGGTTAGGGTCCCGCGATCGAGTTCCAAGCTTATGGTTAGGGTTGGGGCCAACGATCCGGTTCAAAGGTAGGTTTAGGGTTGGGGGTTGGGTTAGGGTTAGGGTCAGGCATAGGGTTCAAGGGTTAGGGTTAGGTTCAGTGGTAGGACTATGTTTGTGCCCACTGTTCAGGCAGGCGCAACTCATTCTTCTCTGGGCAGAGGCAAAGGTGTGAACGGCTGAGCACTTCACGCCACTGCACCTCCTTTCCACCCACACGCTCACAGAAGTTAAAATAAAACTCTTCACGTTTGTCACTTAAAACGGCCTCCTGTGTGTCTGTGCTTTAGCTCACCGCTGTCTAGGCTTGCTACACTGTGGAGCATGCTGGCATGAGCACAGACCCACCCACCTAATAAAAAAAAAAAAAAAAAAAAAAATGTGATGCAGCAATTGTTGGAGACTAATATCCAACAGCAGCGTGTAACGCAGCAGCTCACCCAGAGCTTACAGGTCACAACCAGAGAGCTCCTGGCACAAAAGACAACGACCCCTGCGGCCGCCACACCTCTCCCTGACCCCATCCGAGAAGCCCAGTGCCTCCTTCCTCGCCTGACCCAGGAGGACCACATCGAGGCCTACTTGGAGCCTTTGAACGGGTCACCCGCTATGAGACTGGATCGTCGAAGAGTGGCTGCGCATCTTCAGTCTGCTACTCTTGGGAGAAGCGTGCACAGCATACTACATGCTCTCACCGAAGGGAGCAGCGGACTACGGGGAGGTAAAAAGGGAGATTCTGGCATTGTGTGTGGGGTGAACACCCAACCAGGTGGTGGCAGAATTCCACCAATGTAGCTACAGGCCCGGAGTCAATCCACGTGGACTGTTGGACACCCTCCTAAACATCACCAAGCGGTGGCTCCAACCAAACCAATAGACTGCCACCGAGGTTGCAGAGAAGGTGGCCATGGACCGTTTCCTGAGAACTCTGCCACCCACAGAACGCCCGGCTGTGGGTTTGCAGGCTCCCGAAAATCCCAAAGAGCTAATAACTACCCTAGAATGAGCCATGGCCACAGTGGAACTCAGCAGGGAGGACGACGAACCCGCAGCCCTCCTAGAAGGTTCCCACCAGGCCAGCCCAAATGCAGAACTATGGTGAGAGAGAAGGAGCGCCGAAGTCGCCCCAGCTACAGGACACCCAGGGACGAGGCCATGCCAACAAAGCCAACCTGGGATGCCAAAAAAAGCCCAGAAGCCCTCTCTGGCAAGGTGTGCCCTCCACACACCGGACCCACCAAGAATGCCCACCCTGACAGTATGGGTAGAGGAAAACCCAGTCACAGCCCTGTTGGACTCAGACCCTGACCAGACCGACTATCCTGCCAAAAAAGGTCAGCAGGAACGGAACCATCACGGTGAACTGTGTACATGGAGATGCACGGAAGGTCCCCACGGCCGAGGTACAAATACAAGGCAGAACAGGCACCTGGAAACTCCTGGTGGGCATGTCTGTGAATTGCGTCTCACTTCAGATAGAGGCTGACGGCGCCATTCACAGGTGTGTTTTATATCACTTGATGCGCTTAATTGCCATGTCACCTGATCATGGAAGGCCTATAAATAGGAATCATGTTACAAGCGTCAGATACCGGTCACGCACGAAGGCGCTTCCCACAGCATTGGCATTCACACAACGTCTTGTTCCCTTGTCAGGGAACAGGGTTACAACATTACAGACATTTTCCACTTAATTTTAAATCTTTAACTTAAAAAACTTCTGACATGATTTTATCTTGTTTCCATTTTCTTACATCACAAAGACCTGCTATTATAACAGGTGTGTGTTGACTTTTTATATAAATTCTACATAAACTATTGTAGCAGCTAACATTTTACAGTTCAGACTGTAATGAAAGTGCTCCTGTTTTTTTGTGCCTTTATTTCCTCTAGCATGTTTGGGAGTGTGGAGCTAGACAATCTGAACCCCAGGATGGTGGCCCATGTCCACATCAAAGTTGTTCCAAACTTAGAAGGCCCATTTGTGTAAAAGAGAATGGAAAAGTAACTTTGATACAAAGCTGTGTAATCTATGTTCATCAGTAATCTATGTTTATCAGATTTCTCCTTTTCTTTGTAAAGAGTTGCCATCATATGTTACAAGCTATAGATATGTTTGACATCATGCAATAGGCTTTTTTTTCCCCCCGCTTTTGTTTTACTGGATGAGATATGTTACGTTTTTCAATAGTTGCATGTGAGCTCCACAAGGGAAGTATTTACTGCAAAACAAGCTCACAAGACGAAAACAGAGGCTGCTCTGATTAAATGACCATTACTCAGAATTATTTTAATTAAACTGAGAATCCCAGTTGTATGTTGAGGTTTGAATTCACATTTGGAGGTAAGAAATCTTGTATATTTTGTAGAGAGTCCTGTTCCAAGGGTTCCATTGTCAGACTCATACGTATTCTGCAGACCCGGGGTTCCACTGGTCCTGCACAGATAGCAGTATGTATTACATAAACAACCAACCATTGCATTTCACCGTTTCTTGTGGTAACCAATCATTGTATACTTATATCTGAAACTTGTAGTGCACAAAGCATGTACAGCATATTTAGCAGGACTTCATTATATATTCCTGTTATTTCAAAATATACACTGTTGACATTATATTGCATGAGAAACCCATGATAGAGTTTCTGCCAAACATGTTCCAAACATTCTTTACATAAAAAGAGTCCCTTCTTTATAGTACCTCCAGCATCATATTTCATTTCATGGGACATACCATACATTTAACACTCCCAATTAAAGATCTGTGGATTATTTATAAATATAACAATGTGACAATTGCCCTTGCATAGTATTGTCCATTGTACAAGACTGCGTATAAAAGCTATTTCAATATGACTCACTGTTATTTAAATTTAAATCCCAACGCAATATGATTATAGTAATATGTCGCTTCTGGATTTGTGTTTTTTCTATCCACATAATGCTTGACAATTTATCAGTAGCACAAACAGATATATATATATATATATATATATACTATATATATATTATATATTATATATATATATATACACACATATATATATACACACACACACACACACACACCATATATATATATATAATATATATATATATATTATATATATATATATATATAATATATATATATATATAAATGTATAGTCCCATTGCAGTAGTGTTTTTGTTGTAGTCTACATTTAGTGGATTGTTAAATGTAATGTGATAAAATGTGATGTACTCACCATCAACTTTATTACGGACCTGTACACCTGCACATTCATGCAAGCATCTAATCAGTCAACTGGTGTGGCAGCAAGGCAATGCAAGAAAATCATGCAGATACAAGTCAAGAGCTTCAATTAATGTTCACATCAAACTTCTGAATGAAGAAACGTGATGTCTATGACTTTGAAAAATTGTCTTTGTTTGACCTTTTGATCTTTTGTTTAAAAAAAATTCACAAAAACACTCTGCTCTCATGGATGGAAAACAAAAGAAATATATTTGTTAAATATTGATGTGCAACAAATATTGGCATGCTTTTAGTCAATACTTTGTGCTACCTCCCTTTGCCAACAGCTCTGAGTCTTCTATAATGCCTGATGAGGTTGGAGAATACATGGCAAGGGACCTGAGACCATTCCTCCATACAGAATCTCTCCAGATCCTTCACATTTTGAGGTCCACGCTGGTGGACTCTCCTCTTCAGTTCACCCCCCAGGTTTTCTATGAGTTTCAAGTCAGGGGACTGGGATGCGTTTGTGGCCAGTAAACTATTTTTTGTATTGATTTTGATGTATGTTTTGGATCATAGTCCTGCTGGAAGGTCCAACCACGGCCCATTTTAGGCTTTCCGGCAGAGACAGTCAGGTTTTCATTTAATATCTGTTGATATTTGAGTCCAGGATGCCAAGTATCCTAAAAAAAATGTCCAGGTCCTGTTGGGGTTCGAAATGGATATTTTCAAAGTGAGTGGTTTCAACTTGTTCTTTCAATTATATCATGTGCAGCAGTAAAAAGTCCTTGGTGTGACATTATTTAAATAATATTTTTAAGGACTTTTCACATAATGAACAAATGCAAATCTTGGGATTGAATTGAAGATTGTATTGTGTTTATAAAACAATATAATATATAATAACAATTCTGGCAAACCTGCAACAATGCAGGTATGTGTGCGTGTGCATGTGCGTGCAAGGTGATCACAAAAATCTAAATGCTGAAATAATTGAGACATAAGGTTTCTAATTGACACCAAGCTGCACTCCTATGCTGAAAAACTCCAGACATTTATCATTAAACAATGCTGAGAAGATGAAAGAGTGTATTTTTCACACATTGTAAGTGTCATTTAACATAACACAGCTACAGTTTAACCTGCAGACTTACTTGCAGAGCTTCTCCTTGATGTCACGGACAATTTCTCTCCTGGCTGTGGTAGTGAAGCCGTGGCCTCTCTCGGTCAGGATCTTTATGAGGTAGTCAGTCAGGTCACGGCCAGCCAGGTCCAGTCCACTGAGGATGGCATGGGGAAGGGCATAACCTTCGTAGATGGGCACAGTGTGGGTCACACCATCACCAGAGTCATCACAATACCAGTGGTGTGCAACCGGAGGCGTACAGGGACAGCACAGCCTGGATGGCAACGTACATGGCTGGGGTGTTGAAGGTCTTGGACGTGATCTGGAATGAGAAAAGGAAGGTTTAATCCCCGTTTTGTTCTATTAGGTTGTCACTATGGGCCATGCGGTAGTTAGAATAAAGACAAGTCAGAATTGGAGAGTGAGAAGCATGAAATAACCTTCTGGTTCAAACAGATGAGAAACTCAGGAGTTCAGAGGAGATAAAGCCTGGAGAAAGTGAAAGAAGTGATGAACTTAAGGAGAAAAGTAATAGGTTTTAAACGGTCAACCGAAAGGCAGATTCAAGTAGTTTCAAACGTTAACCCAACCTGGGTCATCTTTTCTCTGTTGGCTTTGGGGTTCAGGAAAGCGTCAGTAAGCAGGATGGGGTGCTCCTCAAGGGCAACACGCAGCTTGCTGTAGAAGTTATGATGCCAGATCTTCATGTCATCCCAGTTGTTGACAATACCGTGCTCAATGGGGTACTTCAGGGTCAGGATACCTCTTTGCTCTGAGCCTTGTCACCAACATAGCAGTCCTTCTGTCCCATACCAACCATCACACCCTGTAAAAAGCAAGACAATCATGTTAAAGGAAAGATTTGCCGTACCAAAAGAAAAACAAGGGTTATTTACACTGCAAATTAGCAGTGTAAATAAATTCTTTTAAAAGCCAAGCTACAACTCTTTTATGGCACAGGTTTTGGATGTGCAGGGGGTAAAAAAAATAGAATATAAAGGCAGTTATTTTGCCGTTTCACAATAGTCAATCCTTGAGGACACATTTAACCCGTACCTTAGGGAACAAAAACAGTGTCTTAGGAAGTGCTAAGTGTACCGTAACCATTTTTTCTCAGGAATACTCATTTATTCACATGTTAATGTATTTATTTACATTAACAGTATTTATATACTGTTAATGTAAATACAAGAAAATTTTATCCTTTTTGCATTATTGCTTTGTAAAAACTGCACTATTTTACAATAGAAACCCTTAAAACAACAGTAAAGTACAATAACAGTAAATCACTGTGTTTACTACAGATGCATGCTCTCTGAACTGTTTTTTTCTCCTTGTTTTTTTTTTTAACAATAAATCACAACAAGACGGTCAACAAGAATATGTGTACCTCTATGAAAATAAACCAATTTAGGCTTGTCCTGGTCTCTCCCATTAATTACATGATCATTTAGATTTCAATGACTCCTTTAGATTCAGAAAGGACTTAACTTGAAGAGTGTTCATGATTATAAGTAATGATTTATTATTATAAGTGATGACTCCAAAGACTTTACAAATAAAAACTAATGCAGTATTATGGAATTATTATTAAATTGATATAAAATGCAATCTGTGACATGTTTTAAAGTCTAGTCTTTATT
The DNA here is from genome assembly GCF_001660625.3 of Ictalurus punctatus. Classification (NCBI taxonomy): domain Eukaryota; kingdom Metazoa; phylum Chordata; class Actinopteri; order Siluriformes; family Ictaluridae; genus Ictalurus; species Ictalurus punctatus. The sequence goes on from NW_026521179.1 coordinate 19,594, forward strand.
TTATTGGCTATATGCATCGTATTGCATGTATATGGAATTGCATTATATTAATAAAATAATATGTTAAAAAGCATAAATTATGTTTTGTAGCTCAGTCCTTATTTTATTTTTTATTGGCTTTTCAGTTGTCCAATATGTGCCCGACACGGCATAATACAAAGAAAGCATATTTTTAACGAGCATTTTATGTTTTAAAGTTATTGCCTTTTGTGTCCAATCAGCGCTTAAGACGTTGCGTCACGTGCGCTGGCGCCTTACTCTTGATCTGGCGACTTTTCTAGAACAAACAAACAAGCAACGCACAGACCACGCCGAGCTGAGGGGAAAAGAAAAGAGAGAGAGAGAGAGAGAGAGAAAAACAAAACAACACAAACAAAAAAAACATTTCACACCAAATCTGTCTGGTGAGCACAAATAAACACATTTTGTAAAGTTCAAGTTCAGTAATTTGAATACAGCTTTTGTGTTGTAAACCATTTATTTTTTTTTTTCGTAGTATAACATTTATCTTAATATCATAGTAACTCATATTACACGGACCTGTTGGCTGTATAGAGAGAACGTTTTTATCCTTTTAATATGTAAGCTTACACATTGGAAATCAGCGAATTCGCTCTGACTTTTTTTCTTTTGAAACGTTTGTAACGCTACAGTTTAGCAGTTTGTCATGGTGTAGCGAGGCGAGGCGAACTTCTTGTTTAAACGATATCTTGTATTGGTTATTGGTTGCGTTCAGTGTGAGTAAATTTTGAATATATATTAAAATGTACACTTGCTGCTTTTGTAGTTTAACAGTGCAAGGTGTGAGGGAACATGTGCTGTACTGCAGACTGAATCGCAACGAACCATTTTCCAAATATGTTGCAGTCGGTTGCAAGCAGTCCTTTTCCAAATACGAAGCATTTAAGGGCCATTTTTATCTGCGCCATAACAGCCCTATACGGAGCCCTACGGAGACTCATAGTGTCCGGTAAGAAAAAAACAACGACAAACAGCCATGTTTAAACCGTGCCCTCAGATTGTAATCCCCGCGCACCGCCTTAAAATTGGGTTTATATTGGACATTGGCTGCACATTCGAGCTTGTCTCTTCTATTTCTCAAGAAATAAGCACAAAAAAATGACATAATGTGTATTGTCTTAATGATGTGTATTGAGTGGACATAGAACCAATACAACAGAATTATATTTTCTAATTTTCTCCCGTTAAAGCCCGCGGAAGCCAATCTCTGGGAAACGCAGGTCATCAGCGCTTTATTGTAATGGAGTCAGTAAGGGACCGTCTAAAAAGTGCATGACCTGGGTAACTGTATAAGATTCTACTAAGTGTATAGTCGTTTACTTCACAGGATATCTAACTTATTGCAGTATTAGGATACAGTGTGGATAAAGTTGTTTTTTTTTTTTTTTTTTTTTTAAATATATAGCATATATATTATTAAATATAGACCTTTTTACTACACATATAAACTTATTGTGGAATATAAAACCAAGGATTAGTCTTAGCAACTACAGCAAAATGCTGTTCTTATTGCTTAAAGAATTTCTGTAAATAGAAATGAAATAAATTTTTATCATTCACACTATATTATACTCCATTCTTCTTATCAACAACTGTTTTGAAAATAATCAAGGTTTTTTATATATATATATATATATATTAAAATGCAATAACATACATTATAGGAGTTACACATGTAAAACCAAATGTACTATGAGACAGATCATTACTGCTATCAAGTACAGTAAATAGAATTTGAAATCTCAGTTTTTAATAATTTCTGTTTTTTATCATTTCAAAATAAACAAATTTTTTATGATTTTTATTTTGCAAAAGAGAAAAATAATTTAAAAAATGCAATAACTTTAACTGGCTTGCCGGCTTGCCTTAGTCACAATATTTTTGAAGGTGTGTTGTCTTATGATGTTGCTGTTTACATCAAGTACTTTGTTATGAAGAAGTGGTTCACTTACCCAATTCTTAACCGTCGAATCAGGCAGTCAACTGTAATGGCTCTGATGCATTCACAAAACCTTGTGAGGTCAGCTGGTCAGGCCATTCAGAATTGGAATTTTTTATGGCTTATACCTGTTATAATTGGTGATAGTGCTGAATCCTGCAGATGAGGTTTGGCAATTAACTCTATAGCTAAAGGACATTGTTGAACTGATCTGTGCTCAGAAAATTTCAGTGTCACAGGTGCTAGTAGTTATTTTTATGTTATCCAAGAATACTTGGAGTCTAGAAAAACAGCCTTTCCAGAAGGGAATCTAAAACCAAAGCATCATTACCTGCTCTATGAGACTAACGAGAGTCAGTTAGCAACCTTCTGAAAGCAACATCCTACTTTCAACATAAACCACAGAGCAAGCAGGCAATAGCAAGGAGTTTTTGTTTTGAGCATCTGATATTGTAAAAAACTGTATGTTTATGCTTTCCAGGCATTTTGTTGATGAGTAATCCATTCTGTTAATAGAATGATGTGCTGTCTTGTTCAGGTTATTGAATGTGTTGCTTTCTGGTAAAGATTGTAATTATTCAAAATATTTGTTCAAGTTGAAGCCAACATGGAGTACATTTTTGTACTGCTGTTTTAAGGAGCAGAATATGGTTGTCCAAAGTATATATTTACTATGTTTTGGAATTTAAATAAAAAGTGCATTTGCTTTTCATACCATTTCTGGGTGTTCTTGTTATGTTTACAAAATGTATTTTACACAAATACTTTTTTCTGGCAACCACAGCTGCCAGTTTCTTACCGTAAATTTTATGGGATTTTCTTTTTAAATACATTTTGTAAGTTCTGTTTCAGGCAGTGTTGTGCTGGATGGAGCTTGACTGCCCTCATGTGTCCACCCTCGGGAATGGCAATTTTCCATTAGCGGTGTTCTGGGTAAGTAATATGACATGATATTACTATTAATCTCTCTCTCCTTTTTTAACTCGTTCATAATAATTATTGTTGTAATAATGTATGCTATACATTACCTTTATGTTTGAAATTTTTAATAACATTAGAAATACATTTTATATTCTCATCACTGCTCCTATGTAACTTAATGCTATCTGTAGGTGGCCTCATCTATTTCAGTCGAGAATATCCAGAAATAGTGAAGATTACAATGTTAATATTATATTAGAAAATAAGGTGTGTACTTTATTGTGATGTTGATAAATATACTGCTATGTATAAGAGAGAATGTTAATGTTATAAGAGACTTACACCGTCTCTTTCTGTCGGTCTCCCGGTGCACACACAGACATATATAGTGAAATCGGAGAAAGCGAGCCATAAGATCTGTTAGGACATCACATTCAGAGTTCTAGACCCATGTTGATGGTATGCTTGACGGTTGTTCCCTTTATGACGCCGCGGATCTCGAGTTTTTAAATGTGATGTCTGAGCACGCCTCTGTATTCATTTGACCGGAGTTTAATTTAATCAGTAATCACCTAACTTTTTCATTTTGTTTATGTAGCATGTTTAAGAATGGACATTGTCACAAATTAGCTGTGCAGATATCTGGATGTATTATTTCTTATGTTCTTTAAAAAAGATAGTAGTAATAATGATGATGATGATAATGGTGCTGTTAAACAGTTCAGAAGCTCCGTGTATTGTCCTTGATATGTGAAAACTATACAATTCACTGTAATAATGCTGATTAGCTGTGTCTGTGTAAAATAGCCAAAATCTCCCTTCTGTTTCAGGCGGCGTTGTGCTGGATGGAGCTTGACTGCCGGTCTGTGTCCAAACTCGGGAATGGCAATTTCCCAGTAGCGGTATTCTGTTCCAAGTCTACACTTGTAGTAGTTAGCCAGAGTAGGGTAAGAACTAAGACATGATATTGCTATTAATCTCTCTCTCCCTTTTTGCCCCGCTCATGATAATTATTGTTGTCATGTAATAATTGTGTACATTACCTTCATCTTTATAATCTTCCCTATTTGTGGATATTTTTGAGTGAAATAGATGAGGCCACCTAGGGAACACATGAAGTTGCATAGGAGCAGTGATGAGAATGAAAATGAATGCTGGTGCTCATGAACAAATCTGGTAGTTTCATTATGAACCCACTGCATTAAGTTGAGATACTGACCCTAAACAAAACTAAGCAGCAGTGCTTTCTGGGGTGGTGATGAAGTTAGAGTTGAACTGGCAAGAAATATATTAGAGAGAGGCTTCCTAGACTCCTGAGGATGTTCAATTAGAACCTGCAATGCACTTACCTGATTCAAATAATCAGCTAGGACGGGCTTATTTCTCTGCTATGAGAAATAGGCTCATAGCAACACTGATGAAATACATATACAGTACAAAAAAAAAACACACACACACGCAAATAGAGAATGTGTTTAGCATTTTTGCAGACTTTACATCTGCACATAATTATTAGTTTAGCAGCTGAATTAAAAAATTCACTTAAGTCTATATGGGGTGAGAGATGAGAGACAGACCGAGAGAGAGAGAGACGGATTTTCATAGCATCTGATACTTTTTACCCCACTCTTGGATAACTACTACAAATATAGACTTCTAAACACCGCCCTTAAAAAGCTTAATAACAGAATACTGCTTCTGGGAAATTGTCGTTTCCTGAGTTTGGCCACATGAGAGCAGTCATGTTCCATCCAGCACAACAGACAACTCTGCCTAAAACAGAAGATGGGTTGTAGGTATGATACTATTGCTAATAATAATAATGACCTCATTGAAGTAATTAAATACGTTAAACAAAAAGGTGTTGTCTATATAGCTGACTTAATTTTTCTACCCAGTTAGTTAAGGGTGGCACAACTCTCAGAATCTCAGTTCATAATTGTGTTTGATTGACAGGTGCAATAAAGCGTGCGTGGGAATCCGACTCTTTTTGAGCTTATTGGACATTAGACATTGTTGTAACGCTCATCGGCACTAGCTTTAATTGCTCATAGTTTAGTTTACGAGTGCAAATGCTGCAAACATATTTTGCCAGTCCTTTAGCTCAGCTATCATTCTGGAGGTGCAGTTTTGGCTGATGCATGAAATTTTTGGTTAAAACACAGTGTGTACATTGACTACCACAGATGGAGAAAATGGAAATCGGAAAAGAGAAGGCCAGTGATTAGACAATGCAAAGTGTGTTTGACACTGACGAGGCTGATTTTGTTTTGCTACTTGTGTGTGACGGTTGGTATGTTAGTTCCTCTTGCACAACTTGGGTAACAACGTGTAAGTGCTTCGGTCCCTTCTGCAGCAAGACCTTCTGCAACAAGAAAGGTAAGTGCTAAAAGATGCATTTCACTCCATTCAGTCATTCAGTGCACACAATAATAATAATAATAATAATAATAATAATAATAATAATAATAATAATAAAAAGGGTTTTTCCTCAATCCCCTTTCACAACCTTCCGCCATTCAAACCTATTTTATTTTTATTTATGGGTAATGTTATGTTATGATTTCCCTTAAAACCTGAATTCCCTATTTATACTTAGTCCATTTCCGGGTTTATGTATACGCTCAACGTAATGTCATTTTATGGTTTAAAACCGGTGTCTTACAATAATCCTCTGTTGGGGTTTTTTTGGCGTTTTGGTTCTGCCAGTGATGTGATTTTTTTGTTTTTGGGGTGCGAGCGCACCATATACTGAGGCCCCGAGGTACAGGGCCTCGAACGGGCCTGGGATTCAAAAGATTGCGGCCTGTCAGGCCAACGATCAAAGTCATGATAGTGAGTAGGGACGTGCTCCTACGGCCTCCGTATTTGACCATCTCCGCGTAGGAGAGCACTCTTCTCTGCCTGTGCACGGCGCTCTATGTCGCGGTGGTAACGGGGCGTAGGCCGAGCCATGCTCTGGACGGCACGTTTGCATCCGCGTGTGACCATAGTCCACCGTCTCTCTCTGGCCAAACAATGTTTAAGTGTCTTATTCTTTTTAATATATATGTGTACGTGTGTTCGTAGACTTGTTGTGGATCTAAATTGATCAAATTGGACCTTTTTTCTATGTTTTAGGTGTGAGAGGACTCTTGGGGAGATTGGAACCAGGTAAGTAGCTTATTTATTATTTTTTTATGTTTTTTTTGTGTTCTCAGGTAAGTAGGATCTTAATTAGTATCATGTACTTTTTTTATTTTCAGGAAATGGGGCTCGATTTGTGTTAGGTGCTTTTTAAGTAATTGTGCAATTATGTATTATATACAGTATTAAGTGTATTTTGAGGAATTTTTATTTCAGGTCAATAGGGATTAATTTGTATTATGTGCTTTTTAATTTTCAGAGAAGTAGGGCTTAATTTGTATTAGATATCTGTTATTCTCCCGGTTAATAGGGCTTAATTTGTATTATATGCTTTATCAATTGTATTTAGAGGAATTTTTATTCTGAATCAGTGGAGGGCCCGAACTTTAGCTCTGATCACATAGTCATGCAGATTTTTGTTCTTCCAGAATGCTGCAATGACCTTGTGGTTTTTGAATATCTGTGTCTGTCCCAACAGGTTTTGGAAGTTGGACCTAACCCCCCTGGTCAGTTTCACCGCGGCCGATGAGTACGTCAGGAGAAAGGGCACGAAGGTGCCTCTGTCTGGGTCCCTTTGGTCAGGTACGATTTCAAGATTTTCTAAGAAATGACCTGCTGTATCCTCGCGGCTTGAGTGCTCTGAAGAGGATTCGTGTCGCTTCTCTGAAGTCTCGTTCTGGGTGCATATGCGGCTAAACCTGAGGAGTTGCGACTTGACTAGGCCGGAATAGGTGTGTTTGGGGTGGAAGCTCCTTTTATGCAATAGGGCATGCGTGTCGGTCTCCTTGAAGAAGACTTTAATGTCCAGATTGTGTGAACGAATTAAAATCAGGGCCCTTGTACGTAGTGGTGTCTAGGAAGTCCACCGACTCAAAACTAATAGTGGATTTAAGTGTAATGGACGGATTGTGGTTATTTAAAGAGGCCTCGAAATCCCTGAATTCATCCTCAGAGTGGGTCCACACTCCCCAGATATCATCCAGATATCTGAAGTAGTGAAGGGGGCCTTCTGTGGCATTCGGCCAAAGCCGAAGCCTCCCACTCTGCCATAAAAATGTTGGCGTAGGCCGGGGCGAACTTCTTGCCCATCGCCGTGCCTTTTATTTGAAGGAAAAATTCCCCGTTGAACTCAGTCATTTCTGTTTAAATTGATGTCTAAAAGTCGGATGAGTTCCTTGTCAGGCCTAGAGGCGTCCCGGTGTTTTTTTTAAAGATATTTTTTATCGCCTGAATTCCCTCTCCGATGTCGATGTTTGTGTATAGGCTATCTATGTCCATGGTGAAAAGGATGGCTTTTTGGCGGGATTTTTAGTCCTTTCACCTTGTGTACAAAATCGTACGTATCCTTGATGTAACTGGGGTGGCCCATAGACAGGGGATTTAAATAATAATCCAGGAATTCGGCCGTGTAGTAGGTCTCGCTACCACAGTCTGAGACTGTGGGTCTTCCTGGGGGAATTTCATAGGGCCTGCTCCATTTTGCTCGGTCCTTATGTATTTTCAGGAGCATGTAGAACCTCCTGCTCTTCGGTCCTAAATTCCCCAGAAGGTAGGATTTTTGTTTCGCGTTAATGTATTTTTTGTGTAAAGACTTTGTGTTATTTCTTTTACCATCGGTATGGTGTCTAGGTACATTGGTTCTTTCAATTTCCTATAATATTTAGGGTCATTTAATTGTTTGTACCCCTCCCATAAATATTGTTCCCGATCCATAATGACTATGGCACTCCCTTTGTCTGCCGGTTTTAAAATGATCTGTTTGTTACTCTGCAGTTCCCTGAGAGCATCAATCTACCCCGGAGTGAGGTTCGGTTCTTCTCGGGGTGGCCTGAAATGATTTTTAAAAAGTTTTAGGTCCGTCTCAAATAGCTTGAGAAGTTCTGCGGGTAGTTTCTGTCGGGGGGGTCCAATCAGATTTAGGTGTGAACGGAGGTGGTTCTTTTGTGTGTCATTATGGAAATAGGCCGCTAATTTTAGTCTTCTGTGGTATTGCTGTAGGTCGAATCGTGTTTGTATTACCTGTCGCTTCATACCCGTTGTGCCCGATGGAATAAATGTTAGGCCTTTATTAAGGAGGCTAAGTTGACAGGGAGTGATGTGGAATTTTTTTAATAGGACGATGACATTTCTATTCCCCTCCTGTGTATGCAGGCTTCTGGGGAGATTTAATTTAAATATTGCAGCCAGTGCTTGAGCATGCTACCGGCCGTGTCCGCCGTCCAATGAATCAGGTCACCTTTGGTTTGAAATTCCGAGCTGGGTAGGGCCGGAATGTGTTTGAGGTTTCTCGTGATGTAGGCGTTAAGGGTATCTAGATATATTTGTTCGTTGGGTGGGAGCTCAGGAGAAAAAATTCACCACCGGCACCCAGATGCCGAGGGAATTTTTCTTTGGCCGTTCTCAATAGCCCTTGAAGCCCCTTGATGGCTGTTTCGTTGACGTTATTAGTTCTGCCATTTATGCCCAACAAAAAAATGACGTGTTCTGTGTCAGTAGAGACTGTGTTTTTGTTAAGCATCTGTTTTATATGTGCAAATTTGGCCCCCGGATAGCTCTCTATCTGTAGGTCGGGGTTCTTAAAAGGTGGCATTCTGGACAGTTTGGAGTCCCCGATAATGAGGAATTTTCTCCGGGCCGTCAGTGTCCATTGAGATTTTCTTTTTGTCGCTATGTGTCTGCTAGGCCTGTCTTCCAGCCCGTCGCGGTGCAATGCGGGAGACGCGCCGGGCCCTAAGCTTAAGCGGGCCTGTGTGGCTGTTTTGAGGCTAGTGATTTTGTTAGGGCTCGAAGTCGCCTCCCGTGGAGTGACCTTCTCTCGTTCGCACTCCCCCAGGTCCTCGAAGCAAATGAGATCATCCTCCTCCTGTCTGACACAGGGGTTAGGACGTCGCCGAGGACCGCGTTGTGCTTTTGGGGAGGAAAGGAGATGAAGGGAAGTGTCTAAATCGCTGTCCTGTTCCTCCTCTCTAAGGGGGGACCACTCGTGCAGCGGGTCAGTTATAGTGGACGCCGTAACGGACCTTACAGGTAGGGATTGTAGTCCCGTTCCTGTGTGTATCAGTGCCTGCACTGTGACTACTCTAGCCGGTGTGTTTTGTGTTTGGGGAGGGGAAGGAGGGGGATTCTGGGTACCCGTTTCCCCTTCCCTCTGAACCGGATCGGTGGGAATGAGCACCGTTTGCCACGTCTCTCGTACCAGCCCTTGAGCCTCTTGCAAAGTTTTGTCCTTGAGTCTCTTACCAATACCCCGTTTTGCCCACACGATGGCAGTGTTAAGGCATTTTTCCCAATCCCTAGAGGAGAGGTGCTGCAGCTTAGCCATTTCTGCCCCTAATGCATCTTCATAATGATTTTTAAGAATTAGCATTGTGGTCTATGCCCAATTTTTTGCATTACCCTCAATCAGGGAGTGTGTCGTGGCATTTGGCAAGGCAGGTTTGATGATCTCTGACAGGTGTTTTTCAATTTTGTTAATAGACGGAGGCTGTTCATGGCTAACGTTGTTTTTGTGGTGTATTAATTTAATAATTTTAAAAAAGAGACGGGTTTTGGTGACAAACTCCGGCTCATCAGAGTGCTTGGGCTTCGTGTTCGGTTTGGGATATTCGTTTTTTGTCCCTGGGAAACCAGCGCGCCGTGCCCACTCCGTTCTGTTCCCGGTGGCGTGCTTGCTTTGTAATGTCTTTTGGGTTTCAAAAAATTGCGGTCTGCCGGACCGTTGCTGGAGTTCACCGCGGTGGGTCGGTGCTACTCTCCCGTGGCCACCGTATTTGACTATGTCCGCATAGGAGAGCATTCTCCCTCCCTGTTCATCCCGCGGGGCTCGGTAGCCACCGTGTTTGACAGTGTTCCCATAGAAGGGTGCTCTCTCTACCCGTGCATGTTGTACAGGATTGTGATAAGTGCGGGGCATGGGCCTAACATTGCCCTGGACGGTGTGTTTGCGTCCGCGCGTGACGACTGTCCAGTCGTCCCTTTCTGGCCAAACCATGTTTTAGTAATGTTATTATAGTTTACTGAACTCAGGTAAATATAACTTTCTGAAACCTTTTGTGTCTTATCAATTTTTCAGTGTATTGAATGAATTTTTACTAATATCAAATTTTAACGTTTTTATCTTTTTTAGGTGTTTGAGAAAAAAAGTAGTGTATGGTATGTATAAATGTGCTGTTTTAAGTACTAAAGTTTTTTAGAGTATTTTTGAATTTAAGTTTTAGGTATTGTAAGTAGTATTTGGTTCGTATCAATGTAGTTTCTTTTAAGAAAAGAAGATAGGGTGTATTTTCAATAAAATAATGAATGTAAGTCAAGGGAATCCTTTCCTTAAACTTTAATTCAGGCACAGTTTAAAAAAAAATAGAAGGATAAATCAGCTGTTGTAAAGCAATAGTAGCAGGTAGTATTTGGTTGTATCAAGGTACTCTTTTAAAAAAAAAAAAAACTAATAGGGTGTATTTTCAATCAAAAATGAATATAATAGTAAATGTAAGTAGATGGAATACTTTCCTTCGGGTTTAGTCTAGATAAAGTTCAGAAATAAAAGGATGAACAAGCCGTTGCAACGTTTTGGTTCCCTCAGAACCTTCTTCAGGCAGGCTTGTTCTGTTATTTCACAAAAGAAAACAAAAGAAAATGTTCAAAATGAATAAAATTGAAAAGATAAAGAAAATAAGTAATCAAAAATAACAGATTTCTAGGTGCAACTGGTTGTAAAAGGCTTTCTCTCTCAGAGCTAGAAGCAAGGAATGGGATTCTGCTCCTTCCCCCCTCCCTTTATAAGGGTGAGGAGGTGGGACTCCATTCAAACGGGCCAATGGACGTTTTTTCCCCCTTGTCCTGGCTTAAAAAAAATCTGCTCCCGGCCAATCAGGAGGACAGCTGTCGTCCAGAGCCTTGTGGAAGCGCTTTTTTTTTTCCAAAGAAAAACCCTATTTTGTCCCAACAGCCCTGATGGGGGTGGGACTAAATTCAAACGAGCAAATGGGGAGCCTTTTCCCCTTTCTCTGATTTGACGGAGGCAGCAAAGAGCCAATCAAAAGATTAGCTGCCTATCTGTAGGGCTTTTTGAGTGTTCTATTTGGCCTAATAGTAATTATTTGCTAAGTTGAAATTTATATATTTGGAAAGTAATTCTTAATTTTTGAGATGATTATTTTATTTGTCTGTTTTTTGTCAGGATTTTTTGGTTGGCACTAACGTATTCCTATGTGTGTTTTCTTTCCTGTCCCTAATCTAAATGATTACCATTAAACTGTCCTAACTGGATTATAAATGACCATAATCATTGTTCTTGAGCAGAATACTTATAGGAAAAGGGGTTAGGGGGTTAGGGGGTTAGGGGTTAGGGTTAGGGTCAGGGTTAGGGGGTTAGGGTTAGGGTCAGGGTTAGGGGTTAGGGTTGGGGGTTAGGATTAGGGGTTAGGGTTAGGGTCAGGGTTAGGGGGTTAGGGTTAGGGTCAGGGTTAGGGGTTAGGGTTGGGGGTTAGGATTAGGGGGTTAGGGTTAGGGGGGTTAGGGTTAGGGGTTAGGTTTAGGGTTTAGGGATAGGGTCGGGGGTTAGGGGGTTAGGGTCAGGGTTAGGGGTTAGGGGGGTTGGGGTTAGGGTTAGGGGGTTAGGGTTAGGGGGGTTAGGGGGTTAGGGGGGTTAGGGTTAGGGGGGTTAGGTTTTTGAATTATTTATTTCTTATTTAAAGTCCCCTGTTCTAGGTTAAATGTGCACTGGCACATCTCCATCTTCCTTCTCTTTTGTCTTTTTTAATATTTTCAGTGTTTTATTCTGTTCTGTGTTCTGTTCACAGGGTTCTGTGTGAGGACTGATCTGTGTATTTATCAAAAAATGGGTTATTTGGTTTTTAATGGCCTATATGTCTATCCTCTTCTGATCAAAAGGACAGACTGTTCAGGGTTAGAGTGAGGCTTAGGCTCAGGAATAAGATTCGAAAATGAGCAGATTGTTAGGCTTAGGGTTGGGGTCAGGCATGGGGTTCAAAGGTTAGGATTAGGGTCAGTAGTGTGATTCCAAGGTTATGGTTTGGGTTGGGGTTAGGGTCAATGATGGGGTTCAAAAAGGTTGGGTTTAGGGTGTAGGTTGTGGTCAGGCATAGGGTTCAAGAGTAGGGTCAGTAGTGGGGGTCCAAGGTTTTGGTTAGGGTTGGGGTTAGGGTCAGCGATGGGGTTCAGGGGTTAGGGTTAGGGTTGGGTTTAGGGTTAGGGTTGGGGTTAGGGGTTAGGGTTAGGGGTTAGGGTTAGGGGGTTAGGGTTAGGGTTAGGGGGTTAGGGTTAGGGGGTTAGGGTTAGGGGGTTAGGGGTTAGGGGTCAGGGTTAGGGGTCAGGGTTAGGGGTTAGGGTTAGGGGTTGTTAGGGGGTCAGGGGTTAGGGGGTTAGGAGTTAGGGTTAGGTTTAGGGTTCAGTTGGGGGTCTGGGTAGGGTTAAGGGGTTGGGATGGGGAATTGGGGATAAGGGATTGAGTTGTGTGTGAAATGGTTTTCCAAGTGCTTTATTTTTCTCTTTTCTACAGGTTCGATACTGGATGATTGATTGGGGCTCTAAGGTAAGTGCTTAGAAAGTTAAGTGCCAATCCCACTCTGTGTGGTAGGGTGTAGTCTATAAGTGCTTTAATCCTTTCTGAAAAAAGAAAGGTAAGTGCTTCAACACGCATTTCATTCAATCCTCTAAAACACACACTAAAAATCAAGCCATCAAAATCAAAAAAGGTTTCCCTTGATCCCCTATTCCATCCTCCAATCTTCAAACATGTATTCTTTTTATTGTTGGATAATGTTATTCTGTAGTTCCCTTTAGTACCTGAATTCCTTATTTATACTCTTAACCCATTCCTCAGCTTTACATATATGGAACTTAATCTCATGTTATGGTTTAAACCGATGTCCTACCATAAATTTCTACCCCTCTCATTGAGTCCCCCGGGAGTCCATGTTTTTAATCTGTGTATCCATTTGAACTCACTTCTTTTCCTTTGTTTACCTGTCCAAGCCTTATTGGATTCCAACCCTGAAATTGTTAAATGATTTACGCAGTGTTCTTTAAAATGGTTAATCAGTTTTGTATTTTTATTGTTCTTCTTGACGTCGTGTAGGTGTTGTTTTAACCTTACTACTAGTGCGTTTTTAGTTTCCCCAACATAGCGTTTCCGGCAATATGCGCATGTTATACAGTACACTATATTGTTTGTGTTCAAGTTTAGATTTTGTGTTATGGGTGTGCCTGAAGCGTATTTTATTTTCCTATAATACATTTGCCACGGAGACCGCTGTCGGAGGGTTTTTGAGCTAAATCTGGAGCGGACCAAAATGTCCTTAAGGTTTTTGTTCTTTCTATACGCTGAAATGACTTTGAATTTTTGCAAGACCGGTAGTTGGTGTTGAGCGCATCCAAAATTGTATTTGACTTTTTTATTTAGGGCTAATGTTTGTTGATTATAGGTAGTTATCAATGGGATGACCTGTTGGGGGCCCGGCAGCAGGGTGTCTGGAGGTGGAGTCTTTATTTCCCTCAGTGTTGTGGCTTTGATATGTCTTAAAAATCTACGACTGTAGCCCCTATGTCTAAGGGCTTTGAACAGAATTCGAGCGGTGTCGTGGAAATCGTTCTCATCCGTGCAGATGCGATAGAACCGTATCAATTGGGACTTGACTATCCCTTTGAACGTGTGCTTCGGATGAAAACTCGATTTGTGTAGAAGACTATGTGTATCTGTATTTTTGAAGTATACTTTGGTCTTGAGTGCCCTGGACTGCTCCACAGGGTCACCCAAGAAAACCATGGTGTCTAAAAACTGGATGGATTCTCTATTGACGTTATGTTTTGTTGTGATGTTCGGATGATGTGTGTTTGCGAGTAGGATGAATCGATCAAACTCCTCCATTCCGTGCTGCCAAACCCCAAAGATGTCATCCAGGTATCTGTAATAAACTAGGGGCTTAAATTTGCACCTGTCCAGAAGGGATGTTTCCCATTCCGCCATATATATGTTTGCATAGGCAGGTGCAAATTTTTTGCCCATTGCTGTACCTTGAACCTGTAGGTAGAACCGTGAATCAAATTCAAAGTCATTCCGCCTCAAACCTATTTCTAAGAGTTGTAATATGTGTTTGTCAGGTCTGTGCGGATCCGGGTGATTTCTGAAAGTGTTTTGAACCGCTTTTAGTCCTAGATCCGTTGATATATTTGTATATAAGCTGTTTATGTCAATTGTGAAAAGAAATGAATCGTTTGAGATACTGATATTTTGTATTTTAGCAATGAAGTCATACGTGTCTTTTATGTAGCTGCGATGTGTATGTGATAGCGGATTTAAGAAGCTATCGATGTACTGGGCCGTGCGGTAGGACTCACTCCCGCAGTCCGACACTATAGGGCGGCCCCTGGGGATCTCACCTGGGATAGTCCATGTTTCTGGTGCAGCATGTATTTTCGGTAATAGGTAGAATAGTCTGGGTCTGGGAACGTCTGGACCCATTAAGTAGTGTTTCTGTTTCAAATTGATGTATTTTTCTTGATGCAACCCGTTCAAGACGTTCTGTATCATTAATTTAGTCTCGGTTTGTAATGAGCGTTCCAAAGGGATGTAATGGTCGGTGTTACTCAATTGCCTTTTAGCCTCAAACATGTATTGAGTTTTATCTAAAATGACAATACCCGACCCCTTATCTGCCGGTTTTAGGATGATATCAGTGTTTGTTTTAAGTGAACGGATTGCCCTTTTCTGTGCGGGTGATAGATTGTCCGATATTTTAAAGCTTCTGTTTGAGCCTATGGCTCTGTGATTGTGTTTAATCAGTCGTTGAATATGTATGTTACATGCTGCAATCGGGGTTCCCATTTAGATGTTTCTATAAATGGGGTGGTATCGGTTTGTGTGTGGAAGTCAAAGTAATTCAAGATTTTTAACTTTCTATTGTGCAGATGGACATCCCTCTTAAGATCCCCAAGGTCCGCCCCTCCCGGTGTCGGGATGAAAGTCAGCCCCTTCTCCAGCAGCAGCCTCTCTCCCTGTGATAAATGGAAAGTTTTTGACAAATTGAAGATATTGGAGTGCGACTGGTCGTTGCACGTCTCCGTCTTCAGTAGTTTAACTGGTCACACCAACCATCGAACATGCGTTGTGCCGTCTCCGCGGTCCAGTGGATCTGATCTCTCTCGACCCTAAAAAACAATCTGTTCAAATCCCACAATGGACTCCCGTGTGACACAATGTATTTATTTAATACCTCCAGATTCTGCTGCTCCTGTAGAGGTAAAGATTCTGAAAATTGAATAACTGGTGTGTGGATTGTGGCATTCGGGAATATCGATCGAGCCGTTCTCCAAAGGCACTGTAGTTGTTTTATGGCCGTTTTATGTGGTTGTTGTCCCCTGTTATTTAAGCCCCCGGACAGGATTACTTTGTGTACCAGTGGATGTGGATTTTGTTTTTGTAGGATTTTGGCCATGTGTAGAAAATTGGCCCCCGGAAAGCTGTCGACTTGTGTATTTGGGTTTTTAATTACAGGGATCCGACTGAGATTGGAATCCCCCATGAATACTATGGGTTTTCGAATCTGGATGGACCAATCTATCGCTTTCCTATCGGTGTTAATATGTCGGTTTGGTTTTTTATCTAAATCGATGATGTCTAACAGCCCATCGTCTGTGGAGTCCGAGGACACTCGATCAGATTTTGCCACTGTGATATGTTCAGGAGGGGCGGATTCAGAGCGGGTTTCAGCACGAGATTCACTCCGTTCAGTACCCTTTGTCATCCTTATCCCCTTTGTGTTAACAGTGGCGCCATCTGTATCGTCGTCCCCCCCCACAGGCGTGGCTGCCGGCCGGACCTGAGAGAGATCAGGTAGATTCATTTTTACCGTGACTCTACTCCGTTTAAGTTCGGGGGGTGTGTCTGGACTCACCTCTGGGGCGTGGACCTGGGCCTGGACTTTGATTTGCCCGTGTCGGTGTCCAAGTCCCGCTAACGGGGCAACAGATACGGGTGAGTTAGATTGTAAATGGTGGATCTGGGTAACATTGTTCAAAGTATGCTCAACGGGTGAATTGTAAATCTGTGCCTGTGGAGAACCGGCCCTTTGAAGGGCAGTGGCGTGTGAAACTGGGCCCGATTTATGTGAAGAAGCTGATTGTTTGTGTTGTATGTTATCCTTACAGAACTCTAGCACGCTATCTGTCAGTTTTTGTTTAAATCTATGTCTGGCCCACTTCACCGCCACTGTCCATTCCAATTCCCCGAAAATATGTATGTCATCCATAAGGTTATGTGTAACTTGTGTGTAATGTTCCTGTAAGATGAGCATGTTATTGTTCATCCATGTGAGTGTGTTTTGGTTGATTTTTTGCGTGGTTGTGTCATTAGGTGATGCTGGTTTTATGAATCGTGTGAGTTTATTAACCTGTCTGTACATACCAGCCGGATGATTGTTTGTGTGCAGGGAGTGTTCTACTATTTGCATGTGGTGTGTGGCTTGTATTAGCTTGAAGTATATTTTTGTCAGTGTAGGGTTAGGGGTTAGGGTTAGGGGGTTAGGGGTTAGGGTTAGGGGGTTAGGGTTAGGGGGTTAGGGGGTTGGGGTTAGGGGTTGGGGTTAGGGTTTTAGGGTTTTAGGGTTAGGGGTCAGGGTAGGCGCTAACCTGTATGCACTGTCCATCTAATGTCGCTCACTCCACTGGGTTTCACCCCCATGTCAGTCGGTCCATTCCCACCATTCTTTTTCTCTTTTGTTTTTTTCTACAGGAACTATACTGGCACGGGTCGGCCTACGGAACGGCGACCCGGAAAGAGTTCCCTCGGACTCAGTGAGTATATTTTTGGGGTCATGTCGTGTGAGCATGCCGTGTGTCTTTTTTCTTGTGCCTCCCGGTGGGATTGAGTCTTTTTTGAGCCTGTCAGGCTGTAGTGGAGTGACCCGGATTCCCCTTCGTGCGTCGGAGCTGGCCCGTTCGCGGTCCCTGATAGGGATAGGATGTTTTTCCTGTCTGGTACAGGAGTTTGGGCGGACGCTGGGAGCGTGTCGTACTCGCGGGGAGGCCGGGCAGTTAAGAGAAATGTCCGGAAGGCTGCCCGCGTCCTCGTGGCCGACGGAGGACACATCGCTCTGCGGGTCAGTCATCGTGGACCTCGTTTGTTTTCTCTGCGGGGCGGATGTTTCAGACTCCTGTTCGGCCTCTGAGCTTTCGAACAGAGTCTCAAGGTTCAGCGGAGCTACCGTCATCTCCGCGTACTCTTTGGCCTCGTCGACCGTCTGGCGCTTGAGTTTTGTACCGAAGGTACGTTCGGCCCAATGGGCGGCTTTGTCGAAGGAACGGTCAAACCCTTCGCTTCCGATGCGTTCGAGCTTGTTCCCCTCTTCGGACAACGCTTTCGTGTAGTGGCTATTCAGAATATCGATGGTGTTCTGAGCCCACTTTTTTGCATTGTCCTCAATGAGGGCTTGCGTGGCGGCGTTTGGCAAAGCCGGTTTGATTACCTCCGATAGGTATTTTACAATTTCGCCGATCGCAGGAGGCTGCCCTTGGCATATATTGTTCGTGATGTTTCAATTTTATGATCTTGAACGACGTGCGGACCGAGTCGATATGAGGGTCCGTAGACTGTTTCGGCTTTTGGTTCTGCCGGTGATGTGATTTTTTGTTTTTGGGGTGCGAGCGCACCATATACTGAGGCCCCGAGGTACAGGGCCTCGAACGGGCCCGTGGTTCAAAAGATTGCGGCCTGTCAGGCCGACGATCAAAGTCACGATAGTGAGTAGGGGCCGTGCTCCTACGGCCTCCGTATTTGACCATCTCCGTGTAGGAGAGCACTCTTTCCGCCTGTGCGCGGCGCTCTATGTCGCGGTGGTAACGGGGCGTAGGCCGAGCCATGCTCTGGACGGCACGTTTGCGTCCGC
>NW_026521179.1:42500-50000 GCF_001660625.3 Ictalurus punctatus
GAATTGTTTTAATCTCTTTTTTAATTCTTTTTTCTTTTTCTTTCAAGGCATGCTGGGGTGGCATAGGTATGCCTTTGCCCGTGTTTGTCCTTATTGGGAGTTGTGATTAATCAAATGATGATTCTTATGAACAGGCCGACCAGAAGGGAAACGAACAGTAGAGCGAATTGCAAACATGAGGCACGGGCTGATTAGGGTTGGGGTTAGGGTTAGCGGTTAGGGTTAGGGTTAGGGTTTTAGGGTTGGGGTTAGGGTTAAGGTTAGGGTTAGGGTTAGGGTTTTAGGGTTAGGGTTGGGGTTAGGGTTAGCGGTTAGGGTTAGGGTTAAGGTTAGGGTTAGGGTTAAGGTTAGGGTTAGGGTTAGGGTTTTAGGGTTGGGGTTAGGGTTAGGGTTAAGGTTAGGGTTAGGGTTTTAGGGTTAGGGTTAGGGGTCAGGGTAGGCGCTAACCTGTATGCACTGTCCATCTAATGTCGCTCACTCCACTGGGTTTCACCCCCATGTCAGTCGGTCCATTCCCACCATTCTTTTTCTCTTTTGTTTTTTTCTACAGGAACTATACTGGCACGGGTCGGCCTACGGAACGGCGACCCGGAAAGAGTTCCCTCGGACTCAGTGAGTATATTTTTGGGGTCATGTCGTGTGAGCATGCCGTGTGTCTTTTTTCTTGTGCCTCCCGGTGGGATTGAGTCTTTGTTGAGCCTGTCGGGCTGTAGTGGAGTGACCCGGATTCCCCTTCGTGCGTCGGAACTGGCCCGTTCGCGGTCCCTGATAGGGATAGGATGATTTTCCTGTCTGGTACAGGAGTTTGGGCGGACGCTGGGAGCGTGTCGTACTCGCGGGGAGGCCGGGCAGTTAAGAGAAATGTCCGGAAGGCTGCCCGCGTCCTCGTGGTCGACGGAGGACACATCGCTCTGCGGGTCAGTCATCGTGGACCTCGTTTGTTTTCTCTGCGGGGCGGATGTTTCAGACTCCTGTTCGGCCTCTGAGCTTTCGAACAGAGTCTCGAGGTTCAGCGGAGCTACCGTCATCTCCGCGTACTCTTTGGCCTCGTCGACCGTCTGGCGCTTGAGTTTTGTACCGAAGGTACGTTCGGCCCACTGGGCGGCTTTGTCGAAGGAACGGTCAAACCCTTCGCATCCGATGCGTTCGAGCTTGTTCCCCTCTTCGGACAACGCTTTCGTGTAGTGGCTATTCAGAATATCGATGGTGTTCTGAGCCCACTTTTTTGCATTGTCCTCAATGAGGGCTTGCGTGGCGGCGTTTGGCAAAGCCGGTTTGATTACCTCTGATAGGTATTTTACAATCTCGCCGATCGCAGGAGGCTGCCCTTGGCATATATTGTTCATGTGATGTTTCAATTTTATGATCTTGAACGACGTGCGGACCGAGTCGATATGAGGGTCCGTGGACCGTTTCGGCTTTTGGTTCTGCCGGTGATGTGATTTTTTGTTTTTGGGGTGCGAGCGCACCATATACTGAGGCCCCGAGGTACAGGGCCTCGAACGGGCCCGGGGTTCAAAAGATTGCGGCCTGTCGGGCCGACGATCAAAGTCACGATAGTGAGTAGGGGCCGTGCTCCTACGGCCTCCGTATTTGACCATCTCCGCGTAGGAGAGCACTCTTTCCGCCTGTGCGCGGCGCTCTATGTCGCGGTGGTAACGGGGCGTAGGCCGAGCCATGCTCTGGACGGCACATTTGCGTCCGCGTGTGACCATAGTCCAACCGTCTCTCTCTGGCCAAACCATGGTTTAAGTGTCTTCTCCTTTTTAATATATATGTGTACGTGTGTTAGTGGATTTGTTGTGGATCTGAATTGATCGAGTTGGGCCTTTTTTCTATGTTTTTTAGGTGTGAGAGGACTCTTGGGGAGATTGGAACCAGGTAAGTAGGCTTATTTATTATTTTTTTATGTTTTTTTTGTGTTCTCAGGTAAGTAGGATCTTAATTAGTATCATGTACTTTTTTATTTTCAGGAAAATGGGGCTCGATTTGTGTTAGGTGCTTTTTAAGTAATTGTGGAATTATGTATTATATGCTATATTATCAAGTGTATTTTGAGGAATTTTATTTCAGGTCAATAGGGATTAATTTGTATTATGTGCTTTTTAATTTTCAGAGAAGTAGGGCTTAATTTGTATTAGATCTCTGTTATTCTCCCGGTTAATAGGGCTTAATTTGTATTATATGCTTTGTTATCGATTGTATTTAGAGGAATTTTTATTCTGAATCAGTGGAATCACTTTCCTTGAATTCTGGAGTGAGGATAAATTAACAAGCCGCTGCAACGTTTCGGTTCTCCTGGAACCTTCTTCAGGCAGGCTTGTTATGATTTGAAATTAGTTAACCGAATAAGTTTGAGGATCCAAAAAAAATATGAGTATTGTTTAAAGGCTTTCTCTCAAAGAGCTGGAAGCAGATTTACTAAAATAGATGAAGCATCAGAAGAGTATGATTAGTGTTGAAAGGCTTTCTCTCAAAGAGCTGGAAGCAGTGAGTGAGCTTTTGCCTCCTCAACTGTCCCTTTTTATAGTATAGGGGGCTGGACTCTGTTTGAATGGGCCAATAGGAGGCTCTCTGTTTGAATGGGCCAATAGGAGGCTCTCCCATGTTTTTGTGGTTGTTTTAATCATCTGTAGTGGGGCTTTTTTCATTGTTTTATTTTGATTTTAAACTAATGGTATTATTTATTTATTAAATTACTGTTTCCCACTTGTGTACTGTGGGTTTTAAATTATTTATTTATTTATTTATTTATTTATTTATTTATTTATTTATTTATTTCTCCATTTAGGTTTGAATTGTTTTAATCTCTTTTTTAATTCTTTTTTCTTTTTCTTTCAAGGCATGCTGGGGTGGCATAGGTATGCCTTTGCCCGTGTTTGTCCTTATTGGGAGTTGTGATTAATCAAATGATGATTCTTATGAACAGGCCGACCAGAAGGGAAACGAACAGTAGAGCGAATTGCAAACATGAGGCACGGGCTGATTAGGGTTGGGGTTAGGGTTAGCGGTTAGGGTTAGGGTTAGGGTTTTAGGGTTGGGGTTAGGGTTAAGGTTAGGGTTAGGGTTAGGGTTTTAGGGTTAGGGTTGGGGTTAGGGTTAGCGGTTAGGGTTAGGGTTAAGGTTAGGGTTAGGGTTAAGGTTAGGGTTAGGGTTAGGGTTTTAGGGTTGGGGTTAGGGTTAGGGTTAAGGTTAGGGTTAGGGTTTTAGGGTTAGGGTTAGGGGTCAGGGTAGGCGCTAACCTGTATGCACTGTCCATCTAATGTCGCTCACTCCACTGGGTTTCACCCCCATGTCAGTCGGTCCATTCCCACCATTCTTTTTCTCTTTTGTTTTTTTCTACAGGAACTATACTGGCACGGGTCGGCCTACGGAACGGCGACCCGGAAAGAGTTCCCTCGGACTCAGTGAGTATATTTTTGGGGTCATGTCGTGTGAGCATGCCGTGTGTCTTTTTTCTTGTGCCTCCCGGTGGGATTGAGTCTTTGTTGAGCCTGTCGGGCTGTAGTGGAGTGACCCGGATTCCCCTTCGTGCGTCGGAACTGGCCCGTTCGCGGTCCCTGATAGGGATAGGATGATTTTCCTGTCTGGTACAGGAGTTTGGGCGGACGCTGGGAGCGTGTCGTACTCGCGGGGAGGCCGGGCAGTTAAGAGAAATGTCCGGAAGGCTGCCCGCGTCCTCGTGGTCGACGGAGGACACATCGCTCTGCGGGTCAGTCATCGTGGACCTCGTTTGTTTTCTCTGCGGGGCGGATGTTTCAGACTCCTGTTCGGCCTCTGAGCTTTCGAACAGAGTCTCGAGGTTCAGCGGAGCTACCGTCATCTCCGCGTACTCTTTGGCCTCGTCGACCGTCTGGCGCTTGAGTTTTGTACCGAAGGTACGTTCGGCCCACTGGGCGGCTTTGTCGAAGGAACGGTCAAACCCTTCGCATCCGATGCGTTCGAGCTTGTTCCCCTCTTCGGACAACGCTTTCGTGTAGTGGCTATTCAGAATATCGATGGTGTTCTGAGCCCACTTTTTTGCATTGTCCTCAATGAGGGCTTGCGTGGCGGCGTTTGGCAAAGCCGGTTTGATTACCTCTGATAGGTATTTTACAATCTCGCCGATCGCAGGAGGCTGCCCTTGGCATATATTGTTCATGTGATGTTTCAATTTTATGATCTTGAACGACGTGCGGACCGAGTCGATATGAGGGTCCGTGGACCGTTTCGGCTTTTGGTTCTGCCGGTGATGTGATTTTTTGTTTTTGGGGTGCGAGCGCACCATATACTGAGGCCCCGAGGTACAGGGCCTCGAACGGGCCCGGGGTTCAAAAGATTGCGGCCTGTCGGGCCGACGATCAAAGTCACGATAGTGAGTAGGGGCCGTGCTCCTACGGCCTCCGTATTTGACCATCTCCGCGTAGGAGAGCACTCTTTCCGCCTGTGCGCGGCGCTCTATGTCGCGGTGGTAACGGGGCGTAGGCCGAGCCATGCTCTGGACGGCACATTTGCGTCCGCGTGTGACCATAGTCCAACCGTCTCTCTCTGGCCAAACCATGGTTTAAGTGTCTTCTCCTTTTTAATATATATGTGTACGTGTGTTAGTGGATTTGTTGTGGATCTGAATTGATCGAGTTGGGCCTTTTTTCTATGTTTTTTAGGTGTGAGAGGACTCTTGGGGAGATTGGAACCAGGTAAGTAGGCTTATTTATTATTTTTTTATGTTTTTTTTGTGTTCTCAGGTAAGTAGGATCTTAATTAGTATCATGTACTTTTTTATTTTCAGGAAAATGGGGCTCGATTTGTGTTAGGTGCTTTTTAAGTAATTGTGGAATTATGTATTATATGCTATATTATCAAGTGTATTTTGAGGAATTTTATTTCAGGTCAATAGGGATTAATTTGTATTATGTGCTTTTTAATTTTCAGAGAAGTAGGGCTTAATTTGTATTAGATCTCTGTTATTCTCCCGGTTAATAGGGCTTAATTTGTATTATATGCTTTGTTATCGATTGTATTTAGAGGAATTTTTATTCTGAATCAGTGGAATCACTTTCCTTGAATTCTGGAGTGAGGATAAATTAACAAGCCGCTGCAACGTTTCGGTTCTCCTGGAACCTTCTTCAGGCAGGCTTGTTATGATTTGAAATTAGTTAACCGAATAAGTTTGAGGATCCAAAAAAAATATGAGTATTGTTTAAAGGCTTTCTCTCAAAGAGCTGGAAGCAGATTTACTAAAATAGATGAAGCATCAGAAGAGTATGATTAGTGTTGAAAGGCTTTCTCTCAAAGAGCTGGAAGCAGTGAGTGAGCTTTTGCCTCCTCAACTGTCCCTTTTTATAGTATAGGGGGCTGGACTCTGTTTGAATGGGCCAATAGGAGGCTCTCTGTTTGAATGGGCCAATAGGAGGCTCTCCCATGTTTTTGTGGTTGTTTTAATCATCTGTAGTGGGGCTTTTTTCATTGTTTTATTTTGATTTTAAACTAATGGTATTATTTATTTATTAAATTACTGTTTCCCACTTGTGTACTGTGGGTTTTAAATTATTTATTTATTTATTTATTTATTTATTTATTTATTTATTTATTTATTTATTTATTTATTTATTTCTCCATTTAGGTTTGAATTGTTTTAATCTCTTTTTTAATTCTTTTTTCTTTTTCTTTCAAGGCATGCTGGGGTGGCATAGGTATGCCTTTGCCCGTGTTTGTCCTTATTGGGAGTTGTGATTAATCAAATGATGATTCTTATGAACAGGCCGACCAGAAGGGAAACGAACAGTAGAGCGAATTGCAAACATGAGGCACGGGCTGATTAGGGTTGGGGTTAGGGTTAGCGGTTAGGGTTAGGGTTAGGGTTTTAGGGTTGGGGTTAGGGTTAAGGTTAGGGTTAGGGTTAGGGTTTTAGGGTTAGGGTTGGGGTTAGGGTTAGCGGTTAGGGTTAGGGTTAAGGTTAGGGTTAGGGTTAAGGTTAGGGTTAGGGTTAGGGTTTTAGGGTTGGGGTTAGGGTTAGGGTTAAGGTTAGGGTTAGGGTTTTAGGGTTAGGGTTAGGGGTCAGGGTAGGCGCTAACCTGTATGCACTGTCCATCTAATGTCGCTCACTCCACTGGGTTTCACCCCCATGTCAGTCGGTCCATTCCCACCATTCTTTTTCTCTTTTGTTTTTTTCTACAGGAACTATACTGGCACGGGTCGGCCTACGGAACGGCGACCCGGAAAGAGTTCCCTCGGACTCAGTGAGTATATTTTTGGGGTCATGTCGTGTGAGCATGCCGTGTGTCTTTTTTCTTGTGCCTCCCGGTGGGATTGAGTCTTTGTTGAGCCTGTCGGGCTGTAGTGGAGTGACCCGGATTCCCCTTCGTGCGTCGGAACTGGCCCGTTCGCGGTCCCTGATAGGGATAGGATGATTTTCCTGTCTGGTACAGGAGTTTGGGCGGACGCTGGGAGCGTGTCGTACTCGCGGGGAGGCCGGGCAGTTAAGAGAAATGTCCGGAAGGCTGCCCGCGTCCTCGTGGTCGACGGAGGACACATCGCTCTGCGGGTCAGTCATCGTGGACCTCGTTTGTTTTCTCTGCGGGGCGGATGTTTCAGACTCCTGTTCGGCCTCTGAGCTTTCGAACAGAGTCTCGAGGTTCAGCGGAGCTACCGTCATCTCCGCGTACTCTTTGGCCTCGTCGACCGTCTGGCGCTTGAGTTTTGTACCGAAGGTACGTTCGGCCCACTGGGCGGCTTTGTCGAAGGAACGGTCAAACCCTTCGCATCCGATGCGTTCGAGCTTGTTCCCCTCTTCGGACAACGCTTTCGTGTAGTGGCTATTCAGAATATCGATGGTGTTCTGAGCCCACTTTTTTGCATTGTCCTCAATGAGGGCTTGCGTGGCGGCGTTTGGCAAAGCCGGTTTGATTACCTCTGATAGGTATTTTACAATCTCGCCGATCGCAGGAGGCTGCCCTTGGCATATATTGTTCATGTGATGTTTCAATTTTATGATCTTGAACGACGTGCGGACCGAGTCGATATGAGGGTCCGTGGACCGTTTCGGCTTTTGGTTCTGCCGGTGATGTGATTTTTTGTTTTTGGGGTGCGAGCGCACCATATACTGAGGCCCCGAGGTACAGGGCCTCGAACGGGCCCGGGGTTCAAAAGATTGCGGCCTGTCGGGCCGACGATCAAAGTCACGATAGTGAGTAGGGGCCGTGCTCCTACGGCCTCCGTATTTGACCATCTCCGCGTAGGAGAGCACTCTTTCCGCCTGTGCGCGGCGCTCTATGTCGCGGTGGTAACGGGGCGTAGGCCGAGCCATGCTCTGGACGGCACATTTGCGTCCGCGTGTGACCATAGTCCAACCGTCTCTCTCTGGCCAAACCATGGTTTAAGTGTCTTCTCCTTTTTAATATATATGTGTACGTGTGTTAGTGGATTTGTTGTGGATCTGAATTGATCGAGTTGGGCCTTTTTTCTATGTTTTTTAGGTGTGAGAGGACTCTTGGGGAGATTGGAACCAGGTAAGTAGGCTTA
>NW_026521179.1:55000-65000 GCF_001660625.3 Ictalurus punctatus
ATCGATATGAGGGTCCGTAGACCGTTTCGGCTTTTGGTTCTGCCGGTGATGTGATTTTTTGTTTTTGGGGTGCGAGCGCACCATATACTGAGGCCCCGAGGTACAGGGCCTCGAACGGGCCCGGGGTTCAAAAGATTGCGGCCTGTCGGGCCGACGATCAAAGTCACGATAGTGAGTAGGGGCCGTGCTCCTACGGCCTCCGTATTTGACCATCTCCGCGTAGGAGAGCACTCTTTCCGCCTGTGCGCGGCGCTCTATGTCGCGGTGGTAACGGGGCGTAGGCCGAGCCATGCTCTGGACGGCACGTTTGCGTCCGCGTGTGACCATAGTCCAACCGTCTCTCTCTGGCCAAACCATGGTTTAAGTGTCTTCTCCTTTTTAATATATATGTGTACGTGTGTTAGTAGATTTGTTGTGGATCTGAATTGATCGAATTGGACCTTTTTTCTATGTTTTTTAGGTGTGAGAGGACTCTTGGGGAGATTGATACCAGGTAAGTAGGCTTATTTATTATTTTTTTATGTTTTTTTGTGTTCTCAGGTAAGTAGGATCTTAATCAGTATCATGTACTTTTTTATTTTCAGGAAAATGGGGCTCGATTTGTGTTAGGTGCTTTTTAAGTAATTGTGGAATTATGTATTATATGCTATATTATCAAGTGTATTTTGAGGAATTTTTATTTCAGGTCAATAGGGATTAATTTGTATTATGTGCTTTTTAATTTTCAGAGAAGTAGGGCTTAATTTGTATTAGATCTCTGTTATTCTCCCGGTTAATAGGGCTTAATTTGTATTATATGCTTTGTTATCGATTGTATTTAGAGGAATTTTTATTCTGAATCAGTGGAATCACTTTCCTTGAATTCTGGAGTGAGGATAAATTAACAAGCCGTTGCAACGTTTCGGTTCTCCTGGAACCTTCTTCAGGCAGGCTTGTTATGATTTGAAATTAGTTAACCGAATAAGTTTGAGGATCCAAAAAAAAAAATATATGAGTATTGTTTAAAGGCTTTCTCTCAAAGAGCTGGAAGCAGATTTACTAAAATAGATTAAGCATCAAAAGAATATGATTAGTGTTTAAAGGCTTTCTCCCAAAGAGCTGGAAGCAGATTTACTAAAATGGATTAAGTATCAATAGAGTACGAGTAGTGTTTAAAGGCTTTCTCTCCAAGAGCTGTAAGCAGATTTACTAAAATAGATTAAGCATCAGAAGAGTATGATTAGTGTTTAAAGGCTTTCTCTCAAAGAGCTGGAAGCAGTGAGTGAGCTTTTGCCTCCTCAACTGTCCCTTTTTATAGTATAGGGGGCGGGACTCTGTTTGAATGGGCCAATAGGAGGCTCTCTGTTTGAATGGGCCAATAGGAGGCTCTCCCATGTTTTTGTGGTTGTTTTAATCATCTGTAGTGGGGCTTTTTTCATTGTTTTATTTTGATTTTAAACTAATGGTATTATTTATTTATTAAATTACTGTTACCCACTTGTGTACTGTGGGTTTAAAATTATTTATTTATTTATTTATTTATTTATTTATTTATTTATTTCTCCATTTAGGTTTGAATTGTTTTAATCTCTTTTTTAATTCTTTTTTCTTTTTCTTTCAAGGCATGCTGGGGTGGCATAGGTATGCCTTTGCCCGTGTTTGTCCTTATTGGGAGTTGTGATTAATCAAATGATGATTCTTATGAACAGGCCGACCAGAAGGGAAACGAACAGTAGAGCGAATTGCAAACATGAGGCACGGGCTGATTAGGGTTGGGGTTAGGGTTAGCGGTTAGGGTTAGGGTTAGGGGGTTAGGGTTAGGGTTAGGGGGTTAGGGTTAGGGTTAGGGGGTTAGGGTTAGGGTTAGGGTTAAGGTTAGGGTTAGGGTTTTAGGGTTAGGGTTAGGGGGTTAGGGTTAGGGTTAAGGTTAGGGTTAGGGTTAAGGTTAGGGTTAGGGTTTTAGGGTTAGGGTTAGGGGCCAGGGTAGGCGCTAACCTGTATGCACTGTCCATCTAATGTTGCTCACTCCACTGGGTTTCACCCCCATGTCAGCCGGTCCATTCCCACCATTCTTTTTCTCTTTTGTTTTTTTCTCCAGTTCCCTCGGACTCAGTGAGTATATTTTTGGGGTCATGTCGTGTGAGCATGCCGTGTGTCTTTTTTCTTGTGCCTCCCGGTGGGATTGAGTCTTTGTTGAGCCTGTCGGGCTGTAGTGGAGTGACCCGGATTCCCCTTCGTGCGTCGGAACTGGCCCGTTCGCGGTCCCTGATAGGGATAGGATGATTTTCCTGTCTGGTACAGGAGTTTGGGCGGACGCTGGGAGCGTGTCGTACTCGCGGGGAGGCCGGGCAGTTAAGAGAAATGTCCGGAAGGCTGCCCGCGTCCTCGTGGTCGACGGAGGACACATCGCTCTGCGGGTCAGTCATCGTGGACCTCGTTTGTTTTCTCTGCGGGGCGGATGTTTCAGACTCCTGTTCGGCCTCTGAGCTTTCGAACAGAGTCTCGAGGTTCAGCGGAGCTACCGTCATCTCCGCGTACTCTTTGGCCTCGTCGACCGTCTGGCGCTTGAGTTTTGTACCGAAGGTACGTTCGGCCCACTGGGCGGCTTTGTCGAAGGAGCGGTCAAACCCTTCGCATCCGATGCGTTCGAGCTTGTTCCCCTCTTCGGACAACGCTTTCGTGTAGTGGCTATTCAGAATATCGATGGTGTTCTGAGCCCACTTTTTTGCATTGTCCTCAATGAGGGCTTGCGTGGCGGCGTTTGGCAAAGCCGGTTTGATTACCTCTGATAGGTATTTTACAATCTCGCCGATCGCAGGAGGCTGCCCTTGGCATATATTGTTCATGTGATGTTTCAATTTTATGATCTTGAACGACGTGCGGACCGAGTCGATATGAGGGTCCGTGGACCGTTTCGGCTTTTGGTTCTGCCGGTGATGTGATTTTTTGTTTTTGGGGTGCGAGCGCACCATATACTGAGGCCCCGAGGTACAGGGCCTCGAACGGGCCCGGGGTTCAAAAGATTGCGGCCTGTCGGGCCGACGATCAAAGTCACGATAGTGAGTAGGGGCCGTGCTCCTACGGCCTCCGTATTTGACCATCTCCGCGTAGGAGAGCACTCTTTCCGCCTGTGCGCGGCGCTCTATGTCGCGGTGGTAACGGGGCGTAGGCCGAGCCATGCTCTGGACGGCACATTTGCGTCCGCGTGTGACCATAGTCCAACCGTCTCTCTCTGGCCAAACCATGGTTTAAGTGTCTTCTCCTTTTTAATATATATGTGTACGTGTGTTAGTGGATTTGTTGTGGATCTGAATTGATCGAGTTGGGCCTTTTTTCTATGTTTTTTAGGTGTGAGAGGACTCTTGGGGAGATTGGAACCAGGTAAGTAGGCTTATTTATTATTTTTTTATGTTTTTTTTGTGTTCTCAGGTAAGTAGGATCTTAATTAGTATCATGTACTTTTTTATTTTCAGGAAAATGGGGCTCGATTTGTGTTAGGTGCTTTTTAAGTAATTGTGGAATTATGTATTATATGCTATATTATCAAGTGTATTTTGAGGAATTTTATTTCAGGTCAATAGGGATTAATTTGTATTATGTGCTTTTTAATTTTCAGAGAAGTAGGGCTTAATTTGTATTAGATCTCTGTTATTCTCCCGGTTAATAGGGCTTAATTTGTATTATATGCTTTGTTATCGATTGTATTTAGAGGAATTTTTATTCTGAATCAGTGGAATCACTTTCCTTGAATTCTGGAGTGAGGATAAATTAACAAGCCGCTGCAACGTTTCGGTTCTCCTGGAACCTTCTTCAGGCAGGCTTGTTATGATTTGAAATTAGTTAACCGAATAAGTTTGAGGATCCAAAAAAAATATGAGTATTGTTTAAAGGCTTTCTCTCAAAGAGCTGGAAGCAGATTTACTAAAATAGATGAAGCATCAGAAGAGTATGATTAGTGTTGAAAGGCTTTCTCTCAAAGAGCTGGAAGCAGTGAGTGAGCTTTTGCCTCCTCAACTGTCCCTTTTTATAGTATAGGGGGCTGGACTCTGTTTGAATGGGCCAATAGGAGGCTCTCTGTTTGAATGGGCCAATAGGAGGCTCTCCCATGTTTTTGTGGTTGTTTTAATCATCTGTAGTGGGGCTTTTTTCATTGTTTTATTTTGATTTTAAACTAATGGTATTATTTATTTATTAAATTACTGTTTCCCACTTGTGTACTGTGGGTTTTAAATTATTTATTTATTTATTTATTTATTTATTTATTTATTTATTTATTTATTTCTCCATTTAGGTTTGAATTGTTTTAATCTCTTTTTTAATTCTTTTTTCTTTTTCTTTCAAGGCATGCTGGGGTGGCATAGGTATGCCTTTGCCCGTGTTTGTCCTTATTGGGAGTTGTGATTAATCAAATGATGATTCTTATGAACAGGCCGACCAGAAGGGAAACGAACAGTAGAGCGAATTGCAAACATGAGGCACGGGCTGATTAGGGTTGGGGTTAGGGTTAGCGGTTAGGGTTAGGGTTAGGGTTTTAGGGTTGGGGTTAGGGTTAAGGTTAGGGTTAGGGTTAGGGTTTTAGGGTTAGGGTTGGGGTTAGGGTTAGCGGTTAGGGTTAGGGTTAAGGTTAGGGTTAGGGTTAAGGTTAGGGTTAGGGTTAGGGTTTTAGGGTTGGGGTTAGGGTTAGGGTTAAGGTTAGGGTTAGGGTTTTAGGGTTAGGGTTAGGGGTCAGGGTAGGCGCTAACCTGTATGCACTGTCCATCTAATGTCGCTCACTCCACTGGGTTTCACCCCCATGTCAGTCGGTCCATTCCCACCATTCTTTTTCTCTTTTGTTTTTTTCTACAGGAACTATACTGGCACGGGTCGGCCTACGGAACGGCGACCCGGAAAGAGTTCCCTCGGACTCAGTGAGTATATTTTTGGGGTCATGTCGTGTGAGCATGCCGTGTGTCTTTTTTCTTGTGCCTCCCGGTGGGATTGAGTCTTTGTTGAGCCTGTCGGGCTGTAGTGGAGTGACCCGGATTCCCCTTCGTGCGTCGGAACTGGCCCGTTCGCGGTCCCTGATAGGGATAGGATGATTTTCCTGTCTGGTACAGGAGTTTGGGCGGACGCTGGGAGCGTGTCGTACTCGCGGGGAGGCCGGGCAGTTAAGAGAAATGTCCGGAAGGCTGCCCGCGTCCTCGTGGTCGACGGAGGACACATCGCTCTGCGGGTCAGTCATCGTGGACCTCGTTTGTTTTCTCTGCGGGGCGGATGTTTCAGACTCCTGTTCGGCCTCTGAGCTTTCGAACAGAGTCTCGAGGTTCAGCGGAGCTACCGTCATCTCCGCGTACTCTTTGGCCTCGTCGACCGTCTGGCGCTTGAGTTTTGTACCGAAGGTACGTTCGGCCCACTGGGCGGCTTTGTCGAAGGAACGGTCAAACCCTTCGCATCCGATGCGTTCGAGCTTGTTCCCCTCTTCGGACAACGCTTTCGTGTAGTGGCTATTCAGAATATCGATGGTGTTCTGAGCCCACTTTTTTGCATTGTCCTCAATGAGGGCTTGCGTGGCGGCGTTTGGCAAAGCCGGTTTGATTACCTCTGATAGGTATTTTACAATCTCGCCGATCGCAGGAGGCTGCCCTTGGCATATATTGTTCATGTGATGTTTCAATTTTATGATCTTGAACGACGTGCGGACCGAGTCGATATGAGGGTCCGTGGACCGTTTCGGCTTTTGGTTCTGCCGGTGATGTGATTTTTTGTTTTTGGGGTGCGAGCGCACCATATACTGAGGCCCCGAGGTACAGGGCCTCGAACGGGCCCGGGGTTCAAAAGATTGCGGCCTGTCGGGCCGACGATCAAAGTCACGATAGTGAGTAGGGGCCGTGCTCCTACGGCCTCCGTATTTGACCATCTCCGCGTAGGAGAGCACTCTTTCCGCCTGTGCGCGGCGCTCTATGTCGCGGTGGTAACGGGGCGTAGGCCGAGCCATGCTCTGGACGGCACATTTGCGTCCGCGTGTGACCATAGTCCAACCGTCTCTCTCTGGCCAAACCATGGTTTAAGTGTCTTCTCCTTTTTAATATATATGTGTACGTGTGTTAGTGGATTTGTTGTGGATCTGAATTGATCGAGTTGGGCCTTTTTTCTATGTTTTTTAGGTGTGAGAGGACTCTTGGGGAGATTGGAACCAGGTAAGTAGGCTTATTTATTATTTTTTTATGTTTTTTTTGTGTTCTCAGGTAAGTAGGATCTTAATTAGTATCATGTACTTTTTTATTTTCAGGAAAATGGGGCTCGATTTGTGTTAGGTGCTTTTTAAGTAATTGTGGAATTATGTATTATATGCTATATTATCAAGTGTATTTTGAGGAATTTTATTTCAGGTCAATAGGGATTAATTTGTATTATGTGCTTTTTAATTTTCAGAGAAGTAGGGCTTAATTTGTATTAGATCTCTGTTATTCTCCCGGTTAATAGGGCTTAATTTGTATTATATGCTTTGTTATCGATTGTATTTAGAGGAATTTTTATTCTGAATCAGTGGAATCACTTTCCTTGAATTCTGGAGTGAGGATAAATTAACAAGCCGCTGCAACGTTTCGGTTCTCCTGGAACCTTCTTCAGGCAGGCTTGTTATGATTTGAAATTAGTTAACCGAATAAGTTTGAGGATCCAAAAAAAATATGAGTATTGTTTAAAGGCTTTCTCTCAAAGAGCTGGAAGCAGATTTACTAAAATAGATGAAGCATCAGAAGAGTATGATTAGTGTTGAAAGGCTTTCTCTCAAAGAGCTGGAAGCAGTGAGTGAGCTTTTGCCTCCTCAACTGTCCCTTTTTATAGTATAGGGGGCTGGACTCTGTTTGAATGGGCCAATAGGAGGCTCTCTGTTTGAATGGGCCAATAGGAGGCTCTCCCATGTTTTTGTGGTTGTTTTAATCATCTGTAGTGGGGCTTTTTTCATTGTTTTATTTTGATTTTAAACTAATGGTATTATTTATTTATTAAATTACTGTTTCCCACTTGTGTACTGTGGGTTTTAAATTATTTATTTATTTATTTATTTATTTATTTATTTATTTATTTATTTATTTATTTATTTCTCCATTTAGGTTTGAATTGTTTTAATCTCTTTTTTAATTCTTTTTTCTTTTTCTTTCAAGGCATGCTGGGGTGGCATAGGTATGCCTTTGCCCGTGTTTGTCCTTATTGGGAGTTGTGATTAATCAAATGATGATTCTTATGAACAGGCCGACCAGAAGGGAAACGAACAGTAGAGCGAATTGCAAACATGAGGCACGGGCTGATTAGGGTTGGGGTTAGGGTTAGCGGTTAGGGTTAGGGTTAGGGTTTTAGGGTTGGGGTTAGGGTTAAGGTTAGGGTTAGGGTTAGGGTTTTAGGGTTAGGGTTGGGGTTAGGGTTAGCGGTTAGGGTTAGGGTTAAGGTTAGGGTTAGGGTTAAGGTTAGGGATAGGGTTAGGGTTTTAGGGTTGGGGTTAGGGTTAGGGTTAAGGTTAGGGTTAGGGTTTTAGGGTTAGGGTTAGGGGTCAGGGTAGGCGCTAACCTGTATGCACTGTCCATCTAATGTCGCTCACTCCACTGGGTTTCACCCCCATGTCAGTCGGTCCATTCCCACCATTCTTTTTCTCTTTTGTTTTTTTCTACAGGAACTATACTGGCACGGGTCGGCCTACGGAACGGCGACCCGGAAAGAGTTCCCTCGGACTCAGTGAGTATATTTTTGGGGTCATGTCGTGTGAGCATGCCGTGTGTCTTTTTTCTTGTGCCTCCCGGTGGGATTGAGTCTTTGTTGAGCCTGTCGGGCTGTAGTGGAGTGACCCGGATTCCCCTTCGTGCGTCGGAACTGGCCCGTTCGCGGTCCCTGATAGGGATAGGATGATTTTCCTGTCTGGTACAGGAGTTTGGGCGGACGCTGGGAGCGTGTCGTACTCGCGGGGAGGCCGGGCAGTTAAGAGAAATGTCCGGAAGGCTGCCCGCGTCCTCGTGGTCGACGGAGGACACATCGCTCTGCGGGTCAGTCATCGTGGACCTCGTTTGTTTTCTCTGCGGGGCGGATGTTTCAGACTCCTGTTCGGCCTCTGAGCTTTCGAACAGAGTCTCGAGGTTCAGCGGAGCTACCGTCATCTCCGCGTACTCTTTGGCCTCGTCGACCGTCTGGCGCTTGAGTTTTGTACCGAAGGTACGTTCGGCCCACTGGGCGGCTTTGTCGAAGGAACGGTCAAACCCTTCGCATCCGATGCGTTCGAGCTTGTTCCCCTCTTCGGACAACGCTTTCGTGTAGTGGCTATTCAGAATATCGATGGTGTTCTGAGCCCACTTTTTTGCATTGTCCTCAATGAGGGCTTGCGTGGCGGCGTTTGGCAAAGCCGGTTTGATTACCTCTGATAGGTATTTTACAATCTCGCCGATCGCAGGAGGCTGCCCTTGGCATATATTGTTCATGTGATGTTTCAATTTTATGATCTTGAACGACGTGCGGACCGAGTCGATATGAGGGTCCGTGGACCGTTTCGGCTTTTGGTTCTGCCGGTGATGTGATTTTTTGTTTTTGGGGTGCGAGCGCACCATATACTGAGGCCCCGAGGTACAGGGCCTCGAACGGGCCCGGGGTTCAAAAGATTGCGGCCTGTCGGGCCGACGATCAAAGTCACGATAGTGAGTAGGGGCCGTGCTCCTACGGCCTCCGTATTTGACCATCTCCGCGTAGGAGAGCACTCTTTCCGCCTGTGCGCGGCGCTCTATGTCGCGGTGGTAACGGGGCGTAGGCCGAGCCATGCTCTGGACGGCACATTTGCGTCCGCGTGTGACCATAGTCCAACCGTCTCTCTCTGGCCAAACCATGGTTTAAGTGTCTTCTCCTTTTTAATATATATGTGTACGTGTGTTAGTGGATTTGTTGTGGATCTGAATTGATCGAGTTGGGCCTTTTTTCTATGTTTTTTAGGTGTGAGAGGACTCTTGGGGAGATTGGAACCAGGTAAGTAGGCTTATTTATTATTTTTTTATGTTTTTTTTGTGTTCTCAGGTAAGTAGGATCTTAATTAGTATCATGTACTTTTTTATTTTCAGGAAAATGGGGCTCGATTTGTGTTAGGTGCTTTTTAAGTAATTGTGGAATTATGTATTATATGCTATATTATCAAGTGTATTTTGAGGAATTTTATTTCAGGTCAATAGGGATTAATTTGTATTATGTGCTTTTTAATTTTCAGAGAAGTAGGGCTTAATTTGTATTAGATCTCTGTTATTCTCCCGGTTAATAGGGCTTAATTTGTATTATATGCTTTGTTATCGATTGTATTTAGAGGAATTTTTATTCTGAATCAGTGGAATCACTTTCCTTGAATTCTGGAGTGAGGATAAATTAACAAGCCGCTGCAACGTTTCGGTTCTCCTGGAACCTTCTTCAGGCAGGCTTGTTATGATTTGAAATTAGTTAACCGAATAAGTTTGAGGATCCAAAAAAAATATGAGTATTGTTTAAAGGCTTTCTCTCAAAGAGCTGGAAGCAGATTTACTAAAATAGATGAAGCATCAGAAGAGTATGATTAGTGTTGAAAGGCTTTCTCTCAAAGAGCTGGAAGCAGTGAGTGAGCTTTTGCCTCCTCAACTGTCCCTTTTTATAGTATAGGGGGCTGGACTCTGTTTGAATGGGCCAATAGGAGGCTCTCTGTTTGAATGGGCCAATAGGAGGCTCTCCCATGTTTTTGTGGTTGTTTTAATCATCTGTAGTGGGGCTTTTTTCATTGTTTTATTTTGATTTTAAACTAATGGTATTATTTATTTATTAAATTACTGTTTCCCACTTGTGTACTGTGGGTTTTAAATTATTTATTTATTTATTTATTTATTTATTTATTTATTTATTTATTTATTTATTTATTTATTTATTTCTCCATTTAGGTTTGAATTGTTTTAATCTCTTTTTTAATTCTTTTTTCTTTTTCTTTCAAGGCATGCTGGGGTGGCATAGGTATGCCTTTGCCCGTGTTTGTCCTTATTGGGAGTTGTGATTAATC
>NW_026521180.1:0-5000 GCF_001660625.3 Ictalurus punctatus
CTGGCCGTGCGGGTGCCAATATTTTATACTTTTGAGAGCCGGCCAGATCGTGTGCCATTATTTTCTGAGAGCGAACAGATCGTGTGCCAATACATTTTAGAGCCGAATGTGTAATGGAGGAAAAATTTTTACAGCTTTCTCCGTTAGGGGCCAATACTTTCGAAACTCAATGCCAGTCTCTGGGAAATTTTCAGAATTCGAACTTCCTTTGCCGTAGCGTGGATTCCGGCATTCCGTCGCTTACAAAAGTCATAGCACACTTCAATAACTGATCGATTCGCACCTCACCCGTCGATCTCCGACAAACGGTGCGGTGAACTAGTTATGTGCCGAAAAAAAAGTGGAAGAAGAATAATAATTATTATAATAACTAGACCGGTACATTTCCTGAAGAAATGTGAGTTTCGAGAGTCGGGACGAATAGGTGCTAGAGGGGTTTAGCATGATGCTAGCATGTTTTTAGCATGATGCTAGCATGTTTAGCATGATGCTAGCATGTTTTAGCATGATGCTGCATGTTTTATAGCATTATGCTAGCATGTTTTAGCATCACATGCTAACGCATGTTTTAGCATCATGCTAGCATGTTTTACATCATGCTAGCATGTTTTCCGTTCATGCTAGCATGTTTTTTTGCACATTTTAGCATCATGCTAGCATGTTTTAGCAAGTTTTCGCATCATGCTGGCATGTTTACCGCATCATGGCTGGTCATGTTGCTGAGTCATCATGCTGGCATGTTGCTAGCATCATGCTGGCATGTTTTCGCATCATGCTGGCATGTTTCGCATCATGCTGGCATGTTGCTAGCATCATGCTGGCATGTTGCTAGCATGTGTTAGCACTGTACTGGCCGTGTAGGGTGCCAATACTTTAAAAGCTGGACAAATAGGGCGCAAATATATTTTCGAAATGCCGGACTCTAGGGTCACCCAATATAATCGAGAGGTGAAAGCGTAGGGTGTCATAATTTCTAGTGCCGGACGCTAAGGGCAGACATATACTTTCGAGAGCCAGACAGATGGGGCGCCAGCATTGTTAGAGCCGCTGTGTGTGGCGTCAATACTTTTTTAGATCCGACTGTCAAGGGTGCCAGTACTTTTGAGAGCTGGCCGTGGCGGGGTCTCAATACTTTTGAGCGCCGGCCGGATAGGGTGCCAAACTTCTAAGAGCCGAACAGATCGTGTGCCAATACGTTTTAGAGCCGAACGTGTACAGAGGCAAAACCTTTAGCGCTTTCTCCTTAGAGGGCCAATACTTTCACAACTCAATGCAAGTCTATTGGAAATTTTCCGAATTTGAGCTTCCGTAGCGGGAATTCCAGCATTCCGATCGCTTATAAAAGTCATAGCACATCTCTCCTCAATAGCCGATCGATTCAACGCCTCACCCGTCGATCTCCGACAAACGGTGCGGGACTAGTTACGCTCCAAAAAAAAGTGGAAGAAGAATAATAATAACTAGACTGGTACATTTCCTGAAGAAAAATGTGAGTGGTGCTTGCGTTGGCGAAACAGGGACGGGTGCCAATACTTTCGAGAGCCGACAGCATAGGGCGCCAATACTTTCCAGAGCCGGACAGATATGCTACAGTAAATGTTAATAATAATAATAATAATAATAGGACGTTATTTAAAGCTCATGCAGCTGATGTGATTTTATTTAGTAGTTAAATTAACATGCTATGCTAACATGTAAACAATATAAATATTAACTGACGTCCATTTTACACTCAATATTGTCTGTTTCTGTTCTATTTCACCAACAAAAATATTTCCAAACAAAGCCACAGCAGGTCCTGCTCCTTTTTCCTCCTAATTCCCTCATTTCTCCACGTTGGGATTAATAAAGTATTATCGTATCTCATCTTTTGTTCAAATGGGAGATTTCTTATTTATTTTATTTATTTTGTTTATTTTAAATAGGAGACTTTTTAATACTTTTATTAAAAAATGGCTTCATGTTTCTATTATAATGAAGCATTTGTTCAAACAAAAATGTTTTTCAGTCCTTTCAGGATCATTGTAACTGATGATGTTTATTATTATTATTATTATTATTATTATTATATAATAATGCTGATGTGCTGTCATGTCCTCTGATTTCTGTGTGAGACAAACGCACTCATATTTCTGTTACATGGGAAACTTTAGGTTAGGGTGCATACATACTCTGCTTTAAAATAAACAGCAGGAGATTGAGCACCAGTGACTTGACACCTACAGCTGACAAAGCTGCAAGCAGGGTTCATACCTGCGCAAGAAAAACCCCGTTGGTTCAGAGTGTCCGACGCCTCAAAGTGATTTAAGGAAACACTAGGCTATTCTACTACGGAGCCGACGGACGTGTTGTCCATGTTCGACCCTTCTCCAACAACAACTTTGCAGTCTCGTTTATATTCTCAGGTTTCTGCATGTGGACGCCCTCTTCAGTATGTTCACTTCAGTCAAGTAATTAGTAATTAAGTATTTACTAGTTTACATGAACACATTCGGACGACTTATTTTATGTCAAAGCATTTCCTAGGATAGAAAATTTGTTTTGCACAAGCGTGTTTGATGAATGCCAAGGTGTTTTCCTGCTCATCTGAATAGAGTTCCCTCTGCATTACGACACAGTTTCATAACAGGCTTCAAGTTGCACAGGTGAAACCCCAGTGTAGTTCAAGTCCAGTGCCCTTTTCTCTCTGCAGTCGGGAAGATAGGCACACGAGTTAGTTGACACAGACCGCTGACATGCCTTGAGCAGGCTTCAAGTTGCGTAGGGGAGACCCCAGTGCATTCCAAGTCCAGTGCCATGTTCTCTGGCCATCAGAGGAAGGGAGCATGAGACAAGACTTAAGTGCATTTCCTTGGTTCATTATGTTCTGATGGTTTATGTTTTGATCGTTTCAATGTGCCAACCTTCTTTACCAGCCGTAACCGCGATGGAGAATGAGACAAGGCTTAAGAGTGACTCCAAGGCTCATTGACGTTTTGATCGCGCATGGTCTCACATTCCAAAGTGTCATGTGTCTTTTCAAATGGCTTCATGTTTCAATTATAATGAAGCATTTGTTCAACAAAAATGTTTTCAGTCCTTTAAGGATCATTGTAACTGATGATGTTATTATTATTCATAATTAATAATGCTGATGTGGTGTCCTGTACTCTGATTTCTGTGTGTGAGAGAAACACACTCACATTTCTGTTACATGGGAAACTTTAGCTGTATTATGGCTGTGTGTGTGTGTGTGTGTGTGTGTGTGTGTGGTGTGTGTGTGTGATCAGTGTTCTGATATATCATCATTTCTCCCCAGGTTGAGTTGGTGTTTTCTCACAGAGGAAAGCTGTAGAGTTCTGTCCTCAGTTCTCAGATCAAACTCCTCCAGACTGAGAGAACTGAACCTGACTCACAATAACCTGCAGGATTCAGGAGTGAAGCTGCTCTCTGCTGGACTGGAGAATCCACACTGTACACTGGAGATACTGAGGTACACACACACAAACACACTCTCACACACACACACACACACACTGTACACTGGAGATACTGAGGTACACACACTCTCACACACACACCCACACACACACACACACACCACACTGTACACATGAGTACTACTGACAGGATACAGGTACACACACACACACTCACTCACACACACTGTACACTGGAGATACTGAGGTACACACCACACACACACACACAACACACACACACACACACTGTACACTGGAGATACTGAGGTACA
The DNA here is from genome assembly GCF_001660625.3 of Ictalurus punctatus. Taxonomy (NCBI): domain Eukaryota; kingdom Metazoa; phylum Chordata; class Actinopteri; order Siluriformes; family Ictaluridae; genus Ictalurus; species Ictalurus punctatus. The sequence goes on from NW_026521180.1 coordinate 3,734, forward strand.
CACACTGTACACTGGAGATACTGAGGTACACACAGACACACAGACACACACACACACACAAACACACACACTCACAACACACACATCCAGTTTCCATCTGTGGTGATTGTAATTGTAGTGATGTACAGACATGCATCCAGAAAGTATTCACAGCAGCTTCACTTTTTCTACATTTTGTTATGTTACAGTTTTATCCAAATGGATTAAATTAATTATTTTCCTCAAAATTCTACTAACAATACCCCATAATGACAACGTGAAAGAAGTTTGTTTGAAATCTTTTCAAATTTATTTAAAAATAAAAAACAAAAAAAGCACATGTACATGTAATTCACACCCTTTGCCATGACACTCAAAATTGAGCTCAGGTGCATCCTGGTTCCACTGATCATCCTCGAGATGTTTCTACAACGTGATTGGAGTCCACCTGTGGTAAATTCAGTTGATTCGACATGATTTGGAAAGGCACACACCTGTCTATATAAGGTTGCACAGTTAACACTGCATGTCAGAGCACAAACCAAGCCATGAAGTCCAAGGAATTGTCCTGTAGACCTCCGAGACAGGATTGTATCGAGGCACAGATCTGGGAAGGGTACAGAAACATTTCTGAAGCATTGAAGGTCCCGATAAGCCACAGTGGCTCTCCATCATCCGTAAATGGAGGAAGTCTGGAGAACCAGCAGGACTCTTCCTAGAGCTGGCCGCCCGGCCAACTGAGCGATCGGGGGAGACGGGCCTTAGTCTGGGAGGTGACCAAAACCCGATGGTCACTCTGACAGAGCTCCAGCGTGTCTCTGTGGAGAGAGGAGAACCTTCCAGAAGAACAACCATCTCTGCAGCACTCCACCAATCAGGCGTGTATGGTAGAGTGGCCACACGGAAGCCACTCCTCAGTAAAGGCACATGACAGATCACCTGGAGTTTTCCAAAAGGCACCTGAAGGACTCTCAGACCATGATGAAACAAAGATTGAAGTCTTTGGCCTGAATGGCAAGCGTCATGTCTGGAGGAAACCAGGCACCACTCATCACCTGGCCAATACCATCCCTACAGAGAAGCATGGTGGTGGCAGAATCATGCTGTGGGGATGTTTTTCAGCGGCAGGAACTGGGAGACTAGTCAGGATCGAGGGAAAGATGAATGCAGCAATGTACAGAGACATTTAATTCATGATGCATGTATTTTTCCCACTACCGGCCTATGTAGTAGAATGTGTTGCAGTTGGGACACAGCCGAACTCTCTTGTTCGCCGTAAAGCGTAAAA
>NW_026521180.1:10000-17500 GCF_001660625.3 Ictalurus punctatus
AGTTGAATTAAAAAGATGGAATTATTGGTGTTTAATGATGAACACATTGTGTAACAGTGCTGAGACAGCAGAGTATTAATTATTGCTGATATTTCTGTTTAATTCTAGAATGATGGAGGGAAAGAGATCAGACTCACCAGAACCCAGCTGTGTGTCCATGAAGAGTGACCAGTCAATGGGACATCCAGTTACCTTCAGAGACGGAGCCAGTTCTCCTGATGTGAGGTCAGTACAGTGAGGTGTTTTACAGCAGTGTTCCACCTGATCAAACTCACTGGTCTCATTCTGAAGCCCTTCATGATCTTTATCAGGTTTGAAGCAGTAAAACACTAAACTGTGCAGTGCTGCAGCTCTCGGACTGGCAGTGAGGAAAACTGCTTTAAGAGTTCAGTTCAGCCTGCAGTCCCTGAGCTGGAGGGTCTGTGGTGCTACACAACAACATTTACACCTGGACATTAATGACTAGATGACTATTTTATTCATAAACATGTTAGTGTCAGTGAGAAATCCTGAAATCAGTGTATTGTGTTAAGAGGATAGTGTTAAATATCTGTCTCTGTATGTATTAGTGTGTGTTGTGCAGCTATGAATACATATAGTCTATATTACATCATGTGTTTTATTTCTTCACAGACCACAACAGAAGAAATCAAACCTCAGCAGAAATCAGTTGGACTCCATATTCAAGGTGTGTGTCTTTTTAATGTGTGTAACTTGTGTATGAGCAGGTTGCAGGTTTTTTATTTAAGATCATGACAATTTACAGATTTATTGATGTGCAGCAGCATTATGGGTAATCAGGCAGAATTTCAGCTGTAACTGCGGGAATAGAAAGAGACTTTTCTTCTTTTCATGAAATAAAAGCATCTCTCAGTGTGTAACATTATAATATTTAGATGTGTTCCTGTGTGTTTCTAACCAGGAGCTGGAACACAAAGTCATCACTCTGATAAAGAATGAACTGAAGAGGTTTAGGAAGCTCCTGAGTCCAGATTACCCAGCATGCACTGAGAGGGAGGTGCAGGATGAGCAGGATCTGCACAGTGTCAGAGACGGAGCGCTGAAGATCACACTGCACGTCCTGAAGAACATGAACCACACAGATCTCGCTAACACACTGCACAACAGTAAGAGCTCTGAGTCATGGCTTTATTCCGTCAGGTTCACTTTAGAGAGAGGAAATAGTTTTAGATAGGAACACTTTTAGTTTGAAGTTTGAGTTTAGTATCATGTACATCTGCTGCTTTTCTGTTCTGTTCGTGGTCCAGCTTGTGGTGACTCTGTACAATGGTCCTGTTCCTTCAGGAATATTTACTACATGAATCAGGAATGAACAGCAGCATTAGAATTTTACATTTAATCCTGTGTTCAGTGATTTTACATTAAAACATCTTATTACTTTGTTTATTAGAGTCTGTGGCCCCTGTGTATCAGACAAAGCTGAAATCCAGCCTGAGAGAGAAGTTTAAAAGAATTAATGAAGGAATCTCACAGCATGGAAGCTCAGCACTTCTGAATGAGATCTACACAGATCTCTACATCACAGAGGGTTGGAGTGGAGACGTCAATAATGAACATGAGGTGAGACAGATTGAGACAGCGTCCAGGAGACCAGCAACACAGGAGACACCCATCAAATGTAATGATCTCTTTAAAGACAAGTCCATCAGAGGAGTGCTGACTAAAGGAGTTGCTGGAATTGGAAAAACAGTCTCTGTGCAGAAGTTCATTCTGGACTGGGCTGAACGAAAAGAGAATCAGGACGTCACCTTCATGTTTCCACTTCCCTTTAGAGAGCTGAATCTGATGAAGCAGAAACATCTCAGTCTGATGGATCTTCTTCATCACTTTTTCCCTGAAATAAGAAAACTAGAAGTAATAGACTGTGACTCCTACAAAGTGGTGTTGATCTTTGATGGTCTGGATGAGTGTCGACTTCCTCTAAATTTCCAGAAGAATGAGAGATTGTGTGATGTGACAGAGTCAGCCTCAGTGGATGTGCTGCTGACGAACCTCATCAAGGGGAATCTGCTTCCCTCTGCTCTTCTCTGGATAACCTCTCGACCAGGAGCAGCCAATCAGATCCCTCCTGAGTGTGTAGACCAGGTAACAGAGGTACGAGGGTTCAGTGATCCTCAGAAAGAGGAGTACTTCAGGAAGAGGATCAGTGATCAGAGCCTGGCCGATAAAATCATCTCACACATGAAGTCTTCAAGAAGCCTCTACATCATGTGCCACATCCCGTCTTCTGCTGGATCTCAGCCACTGTTCTAGAGAGAATGTTGGGTGAAGCAGAGCGTGGAGAGATCCCCAAGACTCTGACTCAAATGTTCACACACTTCCTGATCTTTCAGATCAAACACAAGGAGCAAAAGTACCATCAGAAATGTGACCCTGATCCTCAGCAGACCAGAGAGAGTATCCTGGCACTGGGAAAACTGGCTTTCCAACAGCTGGAGAAAGGAAACCTGATCTTCTATGAGGAAGACCTGAGAGAGTGTGGCATTGATGTGAGAGAAGTGTCAGTGTACTCAGGAGTGTGTACCCAAATCTTCAGAGAGGAGTTTGGGCTTCACCTGGGGAAGGTGTTCAGCTTTGTACATCTGAGTGTTCAGGAGTTTCTGGCTGCTTTATATGCATTTTTTCTGCTTTATTTTTAGAAAGACAAATGTGTTAGTGGAACAAAGCACTGGACGTTCTAATTTCTTCAGAAAGTCAGACATGTCTGATCTCCTCAGGACTGCAGTGGACAAGGCCTTACAGAGTGAGAATGGACACCTGGACCTGTTCCTCCGCTTCCTTCTGGGTCTCTCACTGGAGTCCAATCAGACTCTCTTACGAGGTTTAATGCCCCAGACAGGAAGCAGCTCTCACAGCAAACAGGAAACAGTCAAGTACATCAAGAAGAAGATCAGGGAGAATCCATCTCCAGAGAAATCCATCAATCTGTTCCACTGTCTGAATGAACTGAATGATCATTCTCTAGTGCAGGAAGTACAGACTTACCTGAACAGAGGAGATCACAGTCATCTCAGTGGAACCAGACTCTCTCCTGCTCAGTGGTCAGCTCTGGTGTTGTGTTACTGAACTCAGATCAGGAGCTGGATGTGTTTAATTTGTGGAAATATGACCCATCAGAGGAAGGTCTTCTGAAGCTGCTGCCAGTGGTCAAAGCCTCCAGAAGAGCTGAGTGAGTATTTTTATTTATAAATGTATTACTGCATGGTTTATTATTTTAATGTAACACTGAACTGCACTGTTTGGATTAATGCTGGTTAATAATTACTCTAATCATCTTTAAACAAACCTCTGGTACTGTTCCAGAAGAGTTTCACTTTTTACACCAACACGTTACGTCTGCACTGAGGGCGGGGCCATGTGGACAAAACCTCCTATCACCATTTATTACCTTTTCTCTAAAACTGATGAAGAAATGATCTCTACAGAATAACTGCATGTATTCATCACTGTTTTCTGATCATTTTGTGATCTAAACACCAGTGAAAGGCACTTTTTCTTTTCTCCTTTCATTTGAAAGTGACATTGAACAGAACTTCACCAACGAGAAGAAGAAAAACAGAACACTGTCACCATGGGAACAATATGAATACAGCATGTGACACTGGTGATATAGAGGATATAGGAAAATATCTATCAATAGACATGATTGATTATTCTATTTTCTGGTCCTATGATGTGTATCAGCGTATCACACCGCCCAATCTGCACTGAGGGACACGTGAGAGTGTCGTGGAAAACAATCTTTCCAACCTAAGTTAAACACTTCAGAGACAGAGGGTTTGTAGATGCCAAAGGTCACCAAACTTTATTGAAGCAACAAAGTGAGACAGTCTGCAGAAAGTCTGAATTATACACACACACACGTCTTTTATATACTTTTCTGAAGCAGTAAAATTATCCCTAGGCGGGGCATTAACCTCTTCTTTCTGAAAACAAGCCAATCTCCATCGCCTTCATGAATTATTCATATCTATATGATACATTTACATTTGTGGTGCATGCGTTGTCAGTTGGATTTTCTTAAAGGTTTTATTGGGACAAGGTCATTTTTGCAGCGTATGAGCCTTGCATTGAATTTTCTGAAAGGTTTCATCAGGACAGGATTTTTACCCCGTCCCAGATTTCCCCTTATACCTTAATGACCTTCTGGCTTTAGTCCCAGCCTGGTACACTTCATCCTGGAAGTCTGATCTGTTATTGTGACACTGGTATTGAAGCTTAAAGGGCTTTGATTGGAAACACAGTTCTGGTGAATGTCTAATTGCTCATTTATTGCCAGAGTAAAGCTGCTTTAGACAAAACACACGGTTCTTCTAACTCCGTTTACACAGGACATACAGAGATGCAGAAAAACACCTGATGTTTAGTAACACATAGACGTCTTCTAGCTCACTACACACTTACAATAGAACTTGATTAAAACTCTTCTGTGCTTTTTCACTTTCACACCGACCTTGTTTGGTTTGGACTGATCAGACTTTCTCTTTAGATTGGATCTGGTGTGGGATTAGTTTACAGGATGAAAGAGGATTGTCCTCGAGGACGGATTTCCAGTTAGCAAAACCATCATCATAATCCCTCTGTGCAGATCAAGGGATACGTCCTGTTTATAACTTTAATCCCTAACAAAAAATGTGTGAATATTTACCATAAACAAACAAACAAACAAACAAATACATAATGCATGCACTGTGTGAGACGGATTTCCAGTTAGCAAACTAACTCGTCAACTTACTCCACACACACACACACACACTCTCTCTCACACACACACACACACACACTCACTCACACACTAACACACTCTCACACAGACTTTTTTTTACATGTACTTCCCTTAAAATGGTTTCCATTATTCAAACAAAAACCCTTCTGTTTTCATTTCAATAATAATAATAATAATAACAATAATAATATAATAATAATAATAATAGTAATAAATAATAATAATAATAATAATAATAATAATAATAATAATAATAATGCTGGTGTGGTGTCCTGTCCTCTGATTTGTGTGTGTGAGAGAAACACACTCACATTTCTGTTACATGGTAAAGAGTAAGTGTGTTATGGCTGTATATGTGTGTGTGTGTGTGTGTGTGTGTGTGTGTGTGTGTGTTTGAGGTCAGTGTTCTGATATCTCATTTCTCTTCATCTCTCTTCTGCGTGAGTGTAAACTGACAGAGGAAAGCTGTAGAGTTCTGTCCTCAGTTCTCAGATCAAACTCCTCCAGACTGAGAGAACTGAACCTGAGTGACAATAACCTGCAGGATTCAGGAGTGAAGCTGCTCTCTGCTGGACTGGAGAATCCACACGTGTACACTGGAGATACTGAGGTACACACACTCACACACACACACCACACACACACACCACACACACACTGTACACTGGAGATACTGAAGTACACACACTCTCACACACACACACACACACACCACTCACACACACACACACACACACACACACACACTGTACACTGGAGATACTGAAGTACACACACACACACTCTCTCACACACACACACACACACACACACACACTGTACACTGGAGATACTGAAGTACACACACACACACGCACACTGTACACTGGAGATACTGAAGTACACACACACACACTCTCACACACACACACACACACACACACACTGTACACTGGAGATACTGAAGTACACACACACACACACACTGTACACTGGAGCACTGGAGATACTGAGGTACACACACACACACACACACTCACACTGTACTCTGGAGATACTGAGGTACACACACTCACTCACACAGACAGACACACTCACACAGACACACACAGACACACACACACTCACTCACACACACACCTACTCTCTCTCACACATACAAACACTCTCTCTCTCACTTTCTCTCTCTCTCACACAGACTTTTTTTTTTACATGTACTTCCCTTAAAAATGGTTTCCATTATTCAAACAAAAACCCTTCTGTTTTCATTTCGATAATAATAATAATAATAATAATAATAATAATAATAATATTGCTGATGTGGTGTCCTGTCCTCTGATTTGTGTGTGTGAGAGAAACACACTCACATTTCTGTTACATGGTAAAGAGTAAGTGTGTTATGGCTGTGTGTGTGTTTGAGGTCAGTTTTCTGATATTTCATCATTTCTCTTCCAGTCTGCGTGTGTGTGATCTGACAGAGGAAAGCTGTAGAGTTCTGTCCTCAGTTCTCAGATCAAACTCCTCCAGACTGAGAGAACTGGACCTGAGTCTCAATAACCTGCAGGATTCAGGAGTGAAGCTGCTCTCTGCTGGACTGGAGAATCCACACTGTACACTGGAGACACTGAGGTACACACACACTCTCTCACACACACACACACACACTGTACACTGGAGACACTGAGGTACAAACACACACACACACACACACACACACTGTACACTGGAGATACTGAGGTACACACACACACACACACACACACACTATACACTGGAGACACCGAGGTACACACACTGTACACTGGAGATACTGAGGTACACACACAGACTCAGACACACTATAATAATAATAATTGTATTTATATAGCACTTTTCATACATAAAATGCAGCTCAAAGTGCTTCACAGTGCAAAAGAATCAAAAACACGCTGTTTTCCTGTGTGTGTCTCTTTAAATGCAAATGAGCTTCTGTGCCCCGCCCCCTTTCCGGAAGAGAACAGCTCCTGTTTCGGGTAGTACATTAGCCGTGGAATCTGCTAACAAGCTCATTCGGAAAGGCGATTTACAAACACTCACCAAATATAAAGTGCGATACTTACGTCTTCTGGATATGAAGCTGGATCACGAACAGTTGGTACTGATCCGTTCCTGAGAATCAAGTTTTTAGTAAATCCTGCTTTGTATTGACCCGCGTTCACACAGCAGTCTGGTGTGAAACGATGTCAGGGATTTTTGGAGCACGAGTCCAAGTCTGAGTCCAAAAGTATGGGATTCATTTTCCATCAAAAGTTTTGCGGTCACGGATCGAAAAATAATAATCGTGACTCAAACATTTAAAAACATGTAAAAGTATATCACACAAAACTGAGCCATGAATTCAAAGTCTTCTGAATCACACAGAATCATGTTTCCTTGGTGATATTACTGTGTGTTTGTGCTCTCTGACATTTTCTGCTCATGTTTTCTTTTTCTGAACGCTTCTGCTGGTTTTCCCTTCGCGCTTGTGTCCACATTCTCCGCTCGCTTTTCCAAATGTTGTAGTTGGAGTTTCATGTAAATCAGGGCGGAGTTTAGCATCACCATTGGTCCACTACAGCTCCTCCTCTAGCCAATCAGTCGAAGAGGGGAGTTGACGTCACTGCACTGAGACTCATGGCTGTTGTGTTCATAGACACACATAGACTCTGCATTGGCCGCTGGATCGTAGGTCAACGTCGCCGCCATTTTGATCCGAGCAACAGTAATAAGTCTCAGTTTATATTATAGTTTATATT
>NW_026521180.1:20000-56325 GCF_001660625.3 Ictalurus punctatus
GAGTAAATGTTGTGTATATAAAGATTTTGTGTAGTGGATGTTTTCAGAGCTAAAACTGAGTGTGTTAAGTGTGAGAAGGTTTTCTTTCTTGCAGGATGTGGAACTGCAGGATTACAGATGAAGGTTGTGCTGCTCTGACTTCTGCTCTGAGGTCAAACTCCTCATCACACCTGAGAGAACTGGATCTGAACGGTAATAATCCAGGAGAATCAGGAGAGAAGCTGCTCTCTGATCTACTGAAGTATCCACACTGTAACCTGGAGACACTACAGTGAGTTACTGACTTACTGTCTCTTTACTCTACTGTATCATGCTGAATAGTGTTGTGTGTGTGTGTGTGTGTTTACACTGATATTCTTCTCTGTCTTACAGCATTAACTATAATAAACTCACCAGGAAGGCATATGACGGGAGTCTCACCTCAAACCTCTTCTCCAGGATAAAACAGTCTCGGTGAAGAGTTAGAACCCGTCCCACATTTCCAGCAGTTTGGGAGCTGAATCATTAAACTTAAAGGAGCAGAGCAGAAACAAAGTCAAGAACAGGCAGAAGGTCGTACACAGGAGAAATCAACACACGTAACCAAATATCTGCTGCACAAAGCAACGGCACCGATCTGCCCCGGGGATGGAGACTGACGAGGCTTAACCCTCTTACCCCTTAGTTCCCACAGTATCATATCCCATAACCCTATATTCCCCAGAGAAACAGCCAAAATCAACATTTTAATTTGAACATTTTTAGGCCTTGAAACAACTTATAATAATGTATTTGTGTAATATTACTTTGAAAATGAAGCAGTTCAGTGTTTTTACTAAACTTAGAGCACAATTCTTAACTAGAGAAATTACGAAAAATGCTCGCTAAAATCCTTCTACTCATTTAGAAGTACCACACAAGCATCAGCGTGGTCAATATATTTATAAATAATAAAACTGTGTATGCCCCCCCCCACTGTTTTAGATGTACCTGTGTTCACTGTAGGTGTAACTTTAGCTGGAACACGATTAGCTTTTCGCTTTGGCACTGTTAGTTCACTTCTACTAGCACACCAATATTCACGCTTGGGTCTTCATCGTAATGCCGGCGTAATAACGTTATCACGTTGTGACGTCGTCAACCTTCTGGGTCAAAAAATAATAATTAAATAAGAAGGAATCATAGCAGAGTAATGCCGGTACACCGGCCTTATGGGGATAACGTTTACACTGTAAATCCTCTATATCGGCCTTACGGGGATTTGGCATAGACGATCAAGCCGGTACATCGTCCTTATGGGAATAGATCACAGACGGGCAAGCCGGTTTTTCAGCCATACGGGGTAAGAGGGTTAAGTACACGTCCGGAACCTACAGCCAACTCATCCCAAAGCACAAGGCGGGAGCAGGCGAGTACGAGATGTGATCGTCGAATGGCAAGCCGGAACATGACGCGTCGCAGTGGACTGGGCTTAAAAGAAGAGGAGACAAGACACCCATCCCTCCCCCGACATAGACACACGAATGGAACATAGTACAAACAGAAATACAACTGAGGACGTAACAATGGCCAAGTATCAAATAGAATGTAAACTTGCATTGATGAAGTTAATGTTGTTAGTAATTGTTTATAAATTACCATGGTAACACAGAGCTCCAAGGTATAAAAATATGGAGTTTGTCATCAATCAAACAGTAACCAGTTTTAATACCTAAAAAAGTTTACGTAGCAAAATTTAGCAAAGCGCTTTACAGTAAATTAAAATGTAAATTAAACTAATGAAATGTTGTGCAGCACATGCTTATGTTAATGTTTGTTACATTATATAATCATATAAATAAATAAATACTCCCGAAGTCACCAGAATTGAAAGCTTTTTGCTGTTAAACATTTAGAGATTGAGGTTGTGGTGACTCAGTAGTTCACTCAGTATATCTGGGTAAGACACAGTGAACGACTCACTGCTGGCATTCATGAAGAAGTCATAAACTCCACTGGAATAATAAATAGGATCTAATAAAACCATGAGTGGAAATCATTGGTGTAAGTTTATTAGGATAGACTTCCTCCAACCTGGAACTATATCCTCCAGTCCACACGGTGGCGGTAACGCGCCTAACAGCTGCGTCTCCGACCAGTAGAAATCACAGAAGAAGAAAAAGCTGCAGCGGGTATCTCCTGAGCAGATGAGTTATTACACCGAACTAATCATCTCCAGATTAAATTATTTCTGACAGTTTTACAGTTAGATTTGATCCCGTTTAAACGTAAAAGCTGGTTATTTTGTCTGTGTTTGAGGAATTAAAACCGTTCCGTTTTTAAACCCGAGGTAAGTTAAACGGAAGCTGTGTGGCCGAATCCCAAATTGATGTCATTTCCGGTTTAAGTGCACTACATTAGGGATGAAATAATGACAGTCTACACCCTATGTAGTGCACTATTTAACTCATGAGGAGAGATTTGTTATTCTGTTTTAGCGGCACCATTTAAGTATAACCTTACTTTATCCTAAAATCCGTTGTTTTCTCCCTGCTTATAGCAACTAAAATAAACAACAGTGAGTGTAAAAGTGGCTAAGTCATTTAGCAGCTAAAATAACTTTATATTTCTGTAATGTTTTTAATGTATAAACTGCTCAACTGAGGTAAAGTTGGGTTTATATTGGACATTTACTGCAAATTCGAGCTTCTCTCTCCTATTTCTCAAGAAATAGACAGAAAGTAAACTGAAGAAAGTCAGTGTCGGTGACTCTGAGGCTAAAGCTAGCGGTGTCGCATTACGTGCGTGTGATGATTTGCTGACATTGCTCCTCTTCTGACTACCTGCTCAAGTGACGAGAGGCTATGTCACGTTGTCATAAAGTGGTGTCGGTGCGGTTGTATCGGGGTAGTTTTACAAGTACGAGTACATGAACACAGTATCGGGCCGACACCTGAGTACTGGTATCGGCATCGGTGCATCTCTAACACACACACACAGTTAAATTGGAGCAGTGAACCATAAGATCTTTGATGACGTCATGTACAGGTCAGAGGTGTAGAACTCACTTTCTTTCTTTCTCCCTTGATAATCGTTGTTTTAATATAATAATGTATACATTACATGTATCTCTGTAATCTTCTTCCCTATTTGTGGATATTCTCAAGTGAAACTGTCGAGGCCTCCTACGGAACATATTAAGCTACACAGGAGCAGTGATGAGAATAAACATGACTTTTGGTGCTCATGATTAAATATGGCAGTTTTATTATGAACCCACTACATTAGAGAAGGAAATACTGGATGTGAAGTGCAGTAGTGCTAGTGTGTGTGAATAGACGATCAGTTTAGATACTGACCCAGAACACTACTAACATACAGTGCTTTCTTGGGGTGGTGCTGAAGTTGGAGTTGAACCGGTAAGAAAGATATTAGAGAGAGGCTTCTTTACACTCCTGAGGATGTTCAATTAGAACCTGCACCAAACTCCCCTGATTCAAGTCATCAGCTAATTAAGCGGCCTGCACGAGCTGAGGTGGGTGCTTTAGAGCAGATAAACACCAAATGTGTTAGATAAGAGTTCAGAGCCTGTGTTCTAGACACATGATTTAGAGTACAGACTTGGGTCCTGCTAGAAAACAACTCAGAACATTTGCTTAGCCTAATACTTTTTTTTTTTTTTTTAATCTGCACATAATTATTATTGTAGCAGCTGCTTTTGCAATAAAAAGCCTTAAAGTCGAGGGTCCCTGTAAGTATCTATGGAGAGAGAGGAGCAGTGCACCATTGACATCATGTACAGAGTTAGCATGAAGGTGTGACTGAGAGTTTTTAGAAATCATTTCCTAATCTTATGCTAATATGAATACTATAATAATAATAATAATAATAATAATAATAATAATAATAATAATAATAATAATAAGAGGAAGAAGAAGAAGAAAGGGTGATGAATAAAATAAATATAAAGTGTGTTTTAGGCAGCGCTGCGTGGTGTTCTGGACGGATCTTGACTGCCATCGTGTGGTCATGTTTAGGAAGTGCACCTTCACCCGATCATTGTTGTTTAAAGCCGCAGATTATAAATCTATATTCCTGCTGAGTGTGTGTTTATGACCTGGATGTTGAGTTGCTTTTAAACCTTCTACATAAGCACCATTTCCAGCCTCTTTGAGTCCCAGGTGACGATCTCCTTTTATTTTCAGATTCTTACTGAGGTGCTGTTTTCCACATGCAGTGCTTGGCTGTGTTGGAGGTCACCAAGAAAGACTTCCTGGCTGTCATGTGGAAGCTAAGTGGGCTGGGGTATGTTGTCCTTCATCAGCTGCCATTGATTTAACTTCTGTTAGACAGCCTCATGATTTACCAAACATGTTTTTCTTTTTAGGTCAAAAGGGTTTCTGGCCATGGTGCTTGTGCTGCAGTGATCTTGTTCTCCATCACACTCCAACACAAGTAGCCATCTTCACCCTCTCCCAAGAGGTGATGGTACGACTCTATTATTATAAATAAAGTGTAACTGTGTCTTGTAGTCCACCCACCAACCTTTTTCTTTTCAGTGGTTTGACTTGTGCTACACAGAGGTGAGTCCAGTTATGCTGCAAGAAGTGTAAGTATGATGGGGTTGACGAGTGGGAGGAGAGGTTCTTCTTCTTGACGAAAGCATGAACTAGTATTTCTGCATCATGTAGTGACAATATGTTTCTTATATATGTTTATGATATTATCATCTTGTCATTTATCAAAGAAGAGCTACAAAACCTGAAATTTGTTCATTTTTAGACAGAAAAATTCTGCAGTGTAGCTCTTCTAGTGGGCTTTCCCACTGGAAGTTTAGTCCAACACAGAGCAGTTTGCATGAAAAGTTGGTAATGTGACCGTCGTAATGTGGACTGGGAAGTGCACTGCGGTACCGAGCCCGAGACTACCTGTAGAAGGTGGTCCGAGTTCGGTTACACTGGAACTGTGAATGCGAATTGTCCCATGAATGTGAACGTAACTTATATCCGGGTCCGCACTTGTTCAGGAAGTAGAGTAACCTGTGCTGAAGGCCTGTTGTGGTGATGACGTGTCATGACATGTTTTGGCCCAAATCTGCAGTAACTTTGAAAAAGTGGAAGCTCGTCTGAATATTGTGGAGTTTCTTGATTTTGCGTTAATTTCTGTGATCACAAAATGGTGAAATTCTGGACTGACACATGGAAGCTATGGAATGATAACAGAAGAATGTGACTTTGGGTTGTACCGTGTATTTTATTTATTTATTTATTTTTTTTCATGTAGCTTAATTATTTAGTATAAATGAAGGCGTGTATGTGTCCTGTTCTTCATCTCTGCAGTCGTGTGTTCCCTGATAGTCAATGATTGCTGGAGCTCTGGAAATAGCAGGTGAGATTGCAGGCCGGAGTCCCGTCGCTGTCCAAGGACCAAAATCAACCTCCTCTACTCCTGAGACCACAGTGTGACTGAGAGCCTAGACTACATGGTAAGAATCTGCTTAAGACATGAATAGCATTTTTAGCCTCAAGGTAGACCCATGCACACACAGTATGGCCGCAAACACAAAGTAGAGCGGTCGAAATCTGAGATTTCTCCTCTGAGTCTCCAGGCTACTTGGAACATGAACATGTTGCAGACACAGGATCTTATGAAGTCAGCGCAGACAGCCCCGGAAAAGAAGAGTCCGAAAGACGTGCCCTTCTCCAAGCTTTAAAGGAGAAGATCCAGGGCTGTTGAAGCTGCGGTGGAACTGAGACTTCATCATCCACATATCTTTAGTTCTTCTTGCTAAGTCTCAGTTTCTTTTTAGTCTTTTTATTTTTAGACTGGTCAAAAGACCGATTAGTGGAAGTGAAATGATAGATGAACTTGCTTGATTATTTGCAGGTGCTTTGTATAGTAAGACAGGGTAACTAATACTCAAAAGCTTGTTTTGTGTGTTAACATGTACAGTAGATGTACATATTTTTTTCTGGTGCTGTGTGACTGCAGAATGTAGTGCAGTTAACACAGTAAATTTCCTTGGATGCTCACTTTTAACTCGAGGAGGTCACAGGTTGCCCAGACATCTTTTTTTAAATCTGTCAATCCGTCACCTGCACGTCATTCTGGGGGACGAAGAGGAGGAAGCTGGACAGATAAATTTATTTATTTATTTATCATTGCTGTGTTTCCTCAGTCGAGTGCAGAAAGAAGAAAAACAACACAACTGGTTTAAAATAAAAATAGAAAACAATCTAATGTAAGGTTCTGATCCGGTTTGCTTTCAGCAGGAAGGCTGTCCTCTTTCCTGTTGCTCTTTCCCTTCTATTAGTCCATTTGTCCAGTCTGAATCGGTTTGATTGTTTGATTCGTTTTCAGATGATTCGGAGTCAAATAATTTTCTAGTGAGAGTCGCACAATTCCAAACGAACTAGACTGAGATGAGTATTTGATTCTCACTAGAAAGTGATTCGACTCTGAATCAACTCGAAATGAATCAGTCAAACTGATTCAGACTCTATAAAAGGACTATGAGATGTGATTAAGATATATATTCCAATGTTTTGCTTTACAATTCCACTGTGTGTGTGTGTGTGTGTGTGCACACGCATATGTGTTTTTCAGGAGAACGAGAAACTCTGACACAAGAGTACATCCTGACCATTGGTACTGTGTACACATCAACATACACACACGTCTCCATGCTGGACAGCTCAGGAGCTTTCACACACAGTGCTAGGAATATCCCGGAACAGAGAAACGCACCTCCTACGTGAGCGAGTTTAGCGTCAACCGGTGAAATTTGCTGTAGCGTGAACACTTCGCCTCTGTGAGCTTCACTCTCCGTCAGGTTCACTGTAATTAGACATAAAATGTACATAATGTTAATTTTTCATACATTTAGGATTTAATTTTTTTTTTTTTACCCTTCGAGGAACAGAAATGATCTTTTGAGGCAGCTTCATCATTACCTGCTCCGTTTGATTCAAAAACATAACGACCGGTTTCAAAAAGTCAGGATGTCTTCAGTTCATGTGATTTTACTGTTGAATTTAAACAGGAAATGTGAATTTTTTTTCCCCTTTATGTTTCCTCTACTGTCTTTTTGCTGTGATCTTGAACACAGTTGTAATTTTTTTTAAATAAATAAATGATCATTCTATTCTTTCTCACTTTCCTTGTCCTAATTGTCCTGTATCTGTTAAATCCGTTTCATCTCTGGTCTTTCTGTCTGTATGAACACTTGTAGAAATGACTTGTAGTCCATATTTTTGAATATTTTTATTCATGATTTTGAATTTAAATAAAGATATTCTTTAATTCTGTATTTTGTCATTTAACTATCATTAGAAATCAGAAGATCAGATTAAAGCCACGGCTTCTTTACCTGCCGAAGCTGTAAAACTTTCAATAAACCAGTCAATAGATCAACTGCATAAATGTAGATTTTTAATTTACTGATTAGATGTATTGATGGTGTTGATAGATTATTTGAATATATTATTGATCTTGGACAATCATTCAGATACATTTTTTTTTAAAAAACAACTTGATAAATAGTTGATAAAATAAATGTAGTGTAATGTTCTGAGTCAAATATGAAAACTACAAATAAATAAAATATATTTATATCGGTGTATAATTAAAAACCTCTCCCAATACAAGAAATTCATATCCTAAATGTTGCAAGTGATTAATCTGATCATTTTATTCAGCTGTTTAATTATTACTTTGTAAATAATAAACAAATGAATGTTCTGGATTCATGAGGAATGTTTACATTTTGTTTGAAACTCAAAAGTTTAAACAAAGTGTATATTTATGATGATAAAGCACAAAGAACGTGAAACCTCAACACGTCTACAATCATCGATGAATTAAATATTAATTTAAAAAATTAATTAAACAAGAGTAAGATGAAGTATATTTTTAATTAAAATGTAATTAGGAGCACTTTTAAAGTGGATTTGATTTAAAATAATGATAAAGCTGTTTTTTTTTATGTATTTGTATATCTTATCCTCTATCGTGTTTAAGAAGAAGAGAATAATGAAGCTTTTTATGAAATAATATTTGGGTTTATTTTGTTTTATTTTCTCCTCACAGACTCACATTTACGTCAACGTCCGTTACGTTGGTGACGTCACCGCGAGCGCGAGAAGACGAAGTCGAAGTGAAGAGCAGAAAGCAGTGTTAATGTTAGTGTTAGTTCTGGCCCGTTTGGACCCAAACCAAAGTGAGTTTATTCGGTTCTGTGTAACCGAACCCGTTCTGTTCTGTATTGTGTAGTTAACGGTGTTAACACCTGTGTTTCAGGTGTATCAGTATGAAGCAGGCGGTGACGGCGCACTGATTCACTCTCGGAGCTCGGTTCACTAATGACCGAATCACCGAGGAACCGACCAAAGATAACTCACACCCGCACGGAGAAAACAACAAGACGAGAAGAAGTGAGAAATAACATTTTATAACTTTTTTTATTCAGTCCTCTGGTTCAATGTTAATATTATACAAATATGCTAGCGGTGCTAGCTTTTGAGGAGGCAGTCCAGTCCACGCATGCGCAGTGTCATTAATGAGCAAGCTATTCGAAATGAGATTAGCAGATAGGTCGATGTTATTTTTGATTCTATTTAAAACGATGAATTCACTCTGTCAATAACTGCCCAGTCTGAGAATATTGCATGATTTACTTTTATAAGTGGACGTGGCTGAACGACATGTAGCTTCACTGGCTAATTAGCGCTCTTTTACTAGTTTAATGGTGTTTTATTTGAACCAGAGCCATGTTGAGCAAGGATCATGTCTTAATTGCAGCATTAACACCTTTTATCTCCCCCACTTCATTTTTTTTCTGTGTGCAGGATGGAGTCGGATGATCGACAGGAGGCTCTGCTGAGAGCTCTGCAGCAGAGAGCGGTGCAACAGGTTCAGATGGTGGGTCTCACACACTGGGTAGAATCAAGTGTGACCATGTAGTTTGTTTAGGATTCAAATATTAAAGTATTTTACTATGCTGAAAATGTTCAGGTTAGCATCCGTACTTTATAGGGGTTAAGGTATAGAAAATGTATTGTATTGCTTAGAAAAACCGTACATGTGACTAGTAATGTAACGACCGTTATATTAATTATTTGACTGAATAAGTAATGCACTCGCTGCGCTGTCCATTTTATTAGAAACACCCTCACATTCATGTAGTTATTCAATCATGGGGCAGCGGCACGATGCATAAAAAGAACCTGAGTTAACGTTCACGTCAATGCATAAAAAGTTACCGTTCACGTCAAGCATCACAATGGGTGAAAATTGTGACCTCTGTGACCTTTACCGTGGCATGGTTGTTTGTATCAGATGGGCAGGTTTGAGTATTTCAGAAATTGCTGATCTCCTGGGCTTTTCACACAGAACTGTCTGTAGAGTTTACTAAGAATGGTGCAAAAAACATTGAGAGAGCAACAGTTGTGTGTGGATGGAAACGCCTTATTCCTGAAATACTCAAACCAGCCCATTTGGTACCAGTAACCATGCCATGGTTGTCTGATGTACACATTAACTGAAGCTCTTGACCTGTACCTGCATGATTTTATGCAATGTGCTGCTGGCACATGATTGGCTGATTAGATAACTGCTTGAATGTGATATGAAATATATGATTGAAAGGACTTTGATTTAAAAATAAATAAAATAAGGGGGGGAGAAGAAAAAACCCACATTACTATGGGAAAATAATATAGATGGCACTAGTGCTGCACAATTAATGGAATATCGATCGCGATTACGATTTTGACGGCCCACGATTAAATTAACATGATCGACTGCAATATTAACGTTTAAAGTTCGTCCTCCGCTAATAGAAAACTCAGCTGGAGATCAAATAAAGCACTTCCTACACTTATAGCCAATCACCATAGGGCAGCGGAGGGGTGACGTCATTTTGTAGTGCCAAAACCCGGAAACGGAGTTAGCATATTAGCCCTCGAGCTGCCAGGTTTCGCTTCGAGCTCCAGCGCTTTGCGTGAGGAGAAATCATGACATTAACACGCTACAAGGTGGTTTAATTCAAACTTCTTTATTAAAAAATTCCTCACCAATCACAATCAAGATTAGCAACTGTTCCGTCTGTAAACATACAGTACACTGCCGCTCTCCTTCACTAACTCTAATTCACTCCATTTAAACTCACGGTTGCCAGATATCACTATAAAAGTCAACTCCAGTTTCCATGTTTTCATTTAATCCCCCAAAACATTATCAGCAGACATGGACACTGTACTGGGGAACCGATCTAAAACAGATAAACAAAAATAAAACTACTAAAATGTAAAGACAGAAAATGTGCTTAGTTATAAATAAATCATTATATATGTATATATACATACATACAAATATATATATATATATATATATATATATATATATATATATAGGGCATATACGGTGGCTTAGTGGTTAGCACGTTCGCCTCACACCACCAGGGTCGGGCTCGATATCCGTGGCCCTGTGTGTGTGTGAGGAGTTTGCATGTTCTCCCCGTGCTGCGGGGGTTACTCCGGTTTCTTCACCCAGTCCAAAGACATGCATGGTAGGCTGATTGGCGTTTCTAAAGTGTCCGTAGTGTATGAATGGGTGTGTGAGTGTGCCTGTGATTGTGCCCTGTGATGGACTGTCCAGGGTGTACCCCTCCTTGTACCCAATGTTCCCTGGGATAAGCTCCAGGTTGGATGGATGGATATATATATTATTATAATAACTTCATTAAATATAAATGAAATGAGAAATGAAATAATGTTTAATTACTATGGGTTGCATTTAATATCAATTTGACATTAAGCTTAGTTCGTTATTTCATTGAAAGCTATTAGCCTTTTTCCTAATATGGATCAGTTTTGTGTTAGTCTACTTTTAATTAGGACTCTTTATTGTTTTTAAGATATCTAAAAATAAATATTTTATGTTTGTTTATTTATCAATTAACCAACAGTATCTTATTGCTATTATTTTAATTCAGTTAACAGTGACCATGAGCAGAGAGATTACATTTAACTGTTTATGATAGACTGTATGATTAAAGCTTAAATAAAAAAAAGATTGGTATCTGGATCGTATCATCTGTAAAAATCTTGAACACCATTAAACTAAAGCGCTCTGCATCTTACGGTTAAATGAACTCACCCAATCACATCCTATATGAGATTATTCAGATATCTACACAATACACACAGAGCGGTTCGAGAACTGACTCCAGCCCAGAACCATGACAGTGGAAATGTCTAATAGTGTAGCTTTAAATATATTTAAGAGGAGCACACTCCAAACAGGTTAACGGTTGTTTTGTGCATACAGTCTGTAAAATGAACTGAAAATATTAGATTTAGTTTATCAGAAGGTATATTAATGTGTCATGACTCACACGATGTTCCTAAATTCTGTCATAATTGACCAGCTCAAGTTTTCTCATGCCTACTTGTGTGTTGTATTGTGGCATGAGAGAACTTAATAAATGTGAAAGTGCAATAAAAAAAATGTTATCACTAAAATCACTGAATAATCGTGATAATCGAGATCTCAGTATTAATCTAAATAATCGGGATTATCATTTTGGCCATAATCGTGCATCCCTAGATGTCACTGATCCAGGACCTGATAGCAGCAAAAAAAACAGTGGATCAGCCATCAGAGATAACAGAAATCAAATCATATAACTGATGCATGTAAAAGAGACGTGACTGTTCTTTCACTAGGATTGAATTCGTTATATTCATACTTTATGTATGGGTTTCTGTATGAAAGTTTAATGGTAAACTGAGTGCTTCAGTTAAACGCAGTGCAGTGCAGCTGCTTCTATGTGATTTTTGTCACAGTATATCCTTTTACGGGTCTAAGCATAAGGCATAGGAATATTTCAGATTAACAACCTTAGTCTACAGATTACCATTACTTCTTGTTCTGAAGCACTCACTTTAAATCATGTGTGTAAGGGGGTTGTGATCCTGTCAGCCAACCGTAAGGATAAATACGATTGCGTGAAGAAGTACCTGTGTGTGGACTGTCCCACTCCAAGCCAGTGTGTGGTGGCTCGCACCCTCAGCAGACCTCAGACCCTCATGACCATAGCCACAAAGATCTCCTTGCAGAGGAACTGCAATATATAAATATATAAATATCTGATCTTGTAACTGATCAACAGTGGCACCTCCTAACCCTGATGTTATTCTATTAAAACATTGTTTTAGTGACTTCTCCTGCTCTTTCAGTTGAAGCACCTGATGATGTTTGTATCGACTGCTACCACGACAGTGCCGCAGGAAAGAGATCCATCGGTGCACTGGTGGCCAGCCTCAACCCGGGCATGTCCAGGTACTTAAAGCATGACTTGTGTGGACTCTGTAAACAGCTTTAAGAAGGCTTGTGTTTAATGAACTAGATTTTAGATTTGAACTTTTCCACCAGTCTTCAGAAGAGAGGGCATTACCCTTTGTGGTTCATCGTAACTTTAGGAGAGAGAAAAAGTACAATATCGTTCTTTTAAAATGATTAAAAATGGTTCTCTTAATCTCACACACTGTTCTCTGTATTTCCATTTCCTTCCGGTTGAAGGACAGAATCACAATTTTTTTTAGACTTGAATCCTCTGAACGTTGTTTTCCTCGCTGCTACCGCCACCTTCATCTTCCTCATAAAGGGTCTGGGCCATGCTCTGTATGCTATGTGCTCTGTATGCTATGTGCTCTGTATGCTATGTGCCACTGCTCTGTAACCATGAGAGCACCGTCCTTCTCTCAGGTGGTTTTCAAAGTGTGCAGGGTATGAAATGCACTCTGGGAGGAACATCATGCTCATAAATGACCTCGTTACACTGCAGTCTCTTTTCCCGACTTTACACTCAGGATGAAATACTCACACTGCAGTCTGACGGAACGTGGGAGAAAAAGCGAGCAATTTTAGAATTGTCGCTTCAGTTAAGAAGTGCATTAAGACATGGCTTTTTGTTTTGATTTCTTTTCCTCAGCTGCGCTGAAGGCCTACTTCAAATACAACGAATGTTTGCCGTCACGCATCGTGGTGTACTGAGACGGCGTGGGCGACGGCGTGCTGCTGAGCGTAGTCGACTACAAAGTGCCTCAGTTCACGCAGTCCATCAAGGCCATGGGTGAAGATTACGCGTCTTTCTGATCGCAGCTTCAGGTTGCGTTCGGTGTGTTTTAAACGCTGATGGCTTGATTTGTCAGGTACGACTTCATCGTGAGTCACAAAGTGCGCTTCGGCAGTGTGGCCCCCACTCACTACAACATGGTGTACGACAGCAGTGGCCTCAAACCAGACCACATGCAGAGACTCGCTTACAAACTCTGCCACATGTATTACAACTGGCAGGTAAAAGCCACACACACACACACACACACACACACACACACACACACGTGTTCATACAAGCCTGCTTTCTACACAACCCCAGATCATGCTGATTGATGATGTAAGGGTTGAGGATGTGGTCATTTTCTTTAATCGCACGTCTATCATTAGAGAATCCGCATCGTGTGATCAAAAACGGAGAACGCGCATGAATTTGTTACAGAATTTGTCCAAGATTTTATTGGGAATGTTTCGTACAGTGTTGACGATCTAAATAGCTTAATTTAGCTTAAAACCGTGTAATTGCAGGGTTAAAGATACGAGCTATACGAGATCAAGCCTGCGATCGGAGCGTCCATATGCTCTATGTTTACAAAACCGCAAGAACGGAAGCGAAATGCTATGAAACAAGTCAGAGTTAATGTATTGTCCTGATGACTGAAGGAAAATTTTACTTAAGGGTTCTATCTTAAGGGTGAGCTGAGGTTGTGTATAATTAGTTTAGTAGAGAGAGAGAGTGATGTAGAAAAAAGGAAATAAAGAATTAACAGGTGCTGTGAATTGAGGATGTGTAGAAAAAGTATATTTAAAGCAGATGAATGAATGTATTAGAAGCCGGAAAGGTGAGGTTTCCTTCACGTGTTTCCTGGAGGGGTGTGTGTGTGTGTGTGTGTGTGTGTGTGTGTGTGATTTCCTGTATATGGTTGTGTGTAGTTTTAGAAACATCTGGGACTTGAATTTTCAGTGTGCACATGATAGATGTGCTATATAATGTAATTTAGAAACAGGTGGATTACACGAATATTTTACACTAAATATGAAACTTATTCACTTCGACTGAACATTAAATGAATCTCAGAACTGAGACAGTATTAAACAGTCAGTAACAGAGGCCCCTGTGAGAATCAGAACCTCAGGTTTAATCAGTGTTGTGGAATGTGATATGATCAAATCAACAAGTTAGTATATTTGACTTGTACTCAGCACTTTCCTTTAACTGGAGCTGAAACTTGTTGTTAAAGCGTTTTTGGCCTTTTGTCAACCCTACAGTTCTCTGTTCACGTTTTCCTACAAAATGTCACCTCCTGTAATAACACGAGCACTGCTTTTTATTTATTTAAATATTTTACATATATGGATTATATACTTTATGTACGTTTACAAAAGGCTGGTGCAGATTTAAAACGCTCTGAAAGTTTTCACCAAAGGAACAGAAATTATTATTAATTTTTTAAACCGGTTTATGACGCTCGTGAGTGTGGCTCTGTGACATTTAACACCTTCAGCAAGACTTTAACGCGAACACGCTTTAAACCGGTATTTCCCGTCGCAGCACGCGCACAGGTTTGTTTAAGATTAGCACGCGCACACTTATAATATCGTCACTACAGAGCCCATGGAAATGAATGCTACTTTTGAATGGTTTTACTCTTCACCTTATAAATCTGAATTTCCTGCAGACGATACTAAAGTGAATGCATTTCTTCAAGACCTTTGTACCCCTGTTATTGATTTGAATACTGCCATGCAACTGGACTCCCCACTCTCTCTTGAAGAAATGTGAAATTCAGTTAAAACTATGCAGTGTAACAAAGCTCCTGGCCCGGACGGGTTCCAGTTGAATTGTTTAAAGCATCTATTGGAAAATTAGCTCCACTGCTTTTATCTGTGTTCAACGAATCCTTGGAATGTGGGTCTTTGCCTCCAGCTCTGACACAAGCCACGATAGCTCTCCTTCTTAAGGAGGGTAAGGATCCGTCCTCCTGCGGTTCTTATAGGCCGCTGTCTCTGCTTAATGCAGATGTAAAGGTGTTGGTGAAAGTAATGGCATCTCGTTTAGAGAACGTTATCCCTTATATCTGAAGAGCAAACTTCTTTTATAAAGGGACATCAGTTGTTTTTCAATACCCGTACGCTCTTTAAATTATTCAAAGCATTCGGCTGAGATTGGGATTTCTTTAGATGCTGAAAAAGCATTTGACAGGGTTGAGTGGGTTTAATCCACATCAGAGAGGAATGATTTCTAGGATTTATGATTTTATTCTGGCGTTAGGTAGTGAGGCAAGTACCAAAATTAACAATGCGTGGGAAACGGAGTTAGGAGTACAGATAAGTGAGGAGTGTTGGGAATGTGCTATAGGGAGGGTACAGTCTACCACTTCCTGTGCTCGTCTTGGACTCATCCAGTTCAGTTTTACACAGAGTCCATTTGTCCAAGTCGAGACTTTCTGCAATATATCCAGAAGTAGAGGACAAGTGTGATAAATGCCATGGCTCTCCCTGTCATCTTGGACATATGTTTTTCTTTTGCCCAGATCGCTATGGTTTTGGACTGGTTTCTTTACCATCATGTCCACTATTCTCAGAGTAGATTTAAAACCTTGCCCATTCATTGCTACATTTGGGATTCCTGATGCCTCAGTTCTATTACGCTGTGTACAAAAAGATATTATCACTTTCACATTCCTAATAGCAAGACGTTCCTGCGACTGGTTCATGTAAATAACTCGTACAGTCAGGCAGGTGTTGGTTGTTTAAAGAAACCTTTTAACAAAAAACAAAATAAAAATCAGCTCCTCAATCTTCTTCCTCTTCCTTCTGAAAACACACAGATGAAATAGAAATCACACGCTGCAAGGACACAGCCAGGTTCTCTTTTACACACACCTGAGAGGAGATAAACCAGCTGAACTTTCTAATCTTACATTAAACATCCAACAAGCAGCTTTCGGGTCACAGTGAGATATTAATTACAAGTTCCTGTAACGCTTCTTCTGCGCTAAACTCGAACCTGAGGGTGACGACGCCATCTCAAACTAAAACAAGTTCTATCTACAAAGCTACAGTGCAGAAGAGTTACTCTGACCGGGGTGGAGTATTTCAGTGTAGTACCTTCTGATCGGCGATCAGCCTGCCATCATGCAGCTCACCTTCCGTCACCATGTCCTCCATCTCGGCTGCACGTTAAATGCAGTCAGTGAAACCGGTGCGTAATGAACCTGTAGAGAGAGAGAGAATGACAGTGAATAAGTTCAGATGTTACTTGAACACATCTGTGATCTGAGTGCCTTGACCTCAGACATGATCTGCCTGCGAGGTAGGAACTGTGAGGTTAAACGCTGTGACTGTAAATAAACACTTGAACAGGTGTTGACTACAAGTGTGCGCTTACCCTATGCGCTGAAGTTGCTGCCTTAGATCACGGATGATTGCAATCAGAGTCGCTCGTCTCTGCGCCTGAGCTGCCAACACCTACAGGAACACAGCTGCTGGAATAACATATTGATCCTATTGATCAGATGGTTACGTCTCGCCAACACCTACAGGAACACACAGATCTTTTAAACTCACGCATGTTGTTTTACATCTAAACCGTTATCCATGGACAGAACACACACTCTCCCCAAACAATATAAACACAGTAAAAAAAAACTCAAGTGATCGAGTCACCGATGAATCGTTAGCAGAGTGGTTGAACGTAGTTAAAAAAAAAAAAAAAGGACAAGTTTTAATTAGCTGAATTGTGCATCCTTACTGCCGGGTCTGGAGCTGCAGCCTGTTGGCCGTGCCCTACGCCACGGTATGGCGCATTTCCTTCACCCTGTCCTTCTCTTCTGCACTGCACAGTGTGAGTTAAACACTGTGACTGTAAATAAACACTGAAACAGGTGTTGACTTACCCTATGCACTGAACTTCCAGCCTTAGACTATTGATCCGAGCGATCAGAGCCGCACGTCTCGCCCGCTGAGCTGCCAACAACTACAGGAACACACGGGTCTTTTAAACTCACGCACTTCGTTGTACATCTCCATCAGAAGACGCAGTAGGCCTAATCAAAGGCCAGATAGGTCATCTAGTCCAGATACCTTGTTGTCACTATTGACTGAACAAGTAAATAATAAATAATATTTTAAATTCATTTAAGATCTGTTGCACTTTTATTATTATTATTATTATTATTATTATTATTATTATTAATAAATTATTCAACTGTTGGTTAAAGGCGCAAAAAAAAGAATCCACAATGCAATTAATGATTAACCACTTTAAATCGAATACATGTATTTTCTAGTATTCCCCCCAGAAGTTTATGTAAATATAAATAAAAGCTTCTCATTGTTGCCAGATTGAACAATCGAGTGCAATTTGAAACGTTTTTTTTCTTCTGTGCATTAATTAGTTCATTATCAATTTAATCACAGTTTGCTGATTTATTCCTAAAATATATTTATTACTAAAATAAAAAAGGAAATCCAGTAGGCAGTGATGTCAATAATTAATACATTTAAATATTAAAATTAAATAAAACTATTTTAGTATTTTCCTCCAGATATTGTACACTTAAAAAAAGTAAAAGACAAAGAAAAACACAGCTTCTCATTGTTGCCAGATTGAGAGACTGAATGCAAATTACATATAAATAATTTTATTAGCTCATTATTTGGTTACACTTTGTTCTGATTTATTCCCAAAATGGAAATAGGAATTTCCCTGCTGAAAAAAACAAAACAAAAATCAATCACAACAGAAACCCTCATAGAATCTGTAATGTCCCTGTAGGTCTGCTGGTAATTTGTTGCTTTGGTGGCATGTTGTGTCTAGTGGATACCATTAAGAACCAATAATGGCACTGGTTTTAATGGTTAACAAATTAACACGCGTTCTCCGTTTTTGATCACACGATGCGGATTCTCTAATGATAGACGTGCGATTAAAGAAAATGACCACATCCTCAATCCTTACATCATCGATCAGCATGATCCGGGGTTGTGTAGAAAGCGGGCTTGTATGAACACAGGTGTGTGTGTGTGTGAGTGAGTGGGGTCCACGCTGCTGAAGTGCACTTTGTGACTCACGATGAAGTCATACCTGACAAATTAAGCCATCAGCGTTTAAAACACACCGAACGCAACCTGAAGCTGCGATCAGAAAGACCGCCAGAGAAAGAGGAAAAAGATCGATGAACTACACCTGAACACACCACTCGGGTCACGTGACTTCGGCGTCGATGACCGTTCCGGGAGGAGGGTTGCTCAGTCAACGATTTTCATTATCGATTTTCATCAACTATTATGGATTAGTTGTTGCAGCTTTATTTACAACACATTATACTAAGCATTGTGTGGTATTTAAAGATGTATGTTCAAGGTAATGCAGTTAATACCCATTGCAGTTCTTTATACTTCGGGGTTATTACTCGGATTATAAATGTATTTGAGTGAGGACATTTATCACCTGTGTGCTTTTTCTGCATTGTTATTAGTGTATGTACTGTATGATTTAGTAAAATAATCATTAGCCACGTTGTGAAGCTCTGTGCAGTAGCTGATGTGAAAGTACATTTTATGTGGTGGCGAGGTGGAAATACGATCCATACGTATTATGAATGAGATAAGAATGATCTGAGACAACTTCAGACTGTGGAAGTGTTATAATATTTTCTATATTTAATCCGTACGTATGAGGTCAAGAGTGTGACCACCATTATGAGTAGGTCCCATTACGTTCTGATTGACCTCTACTGAATCTAAGATGGACACAACCGCTGTTCTCAGAGGGTCTTCTGGGTTATCAAAGTGAATACTAAAATCACAGACGATTAATGCTTTATCTACAGACACAACCAGGTTTGAGATAAAGTCTGTAAATTCACTAAGAAATTCAGCATATGGCCCTGGGGGTCTGTAAATAATAATTAGAGGAATTGACTTATTTTTTGTGGCTACATAAGTTATGCTGGTATAAAGAATTTCAAAAGAATTAAATTTATGACTAGGTTTTTGTGTGACGACTAGATTTTGACTATGGATGAGTCCAACACCTCCTCCTCTACCAGTTGAACGAGGCTGATGTACATAACTGTATCCAGGAGGACTGGCTTCATTTAATGCTATGTACTCGTTTGGTTTAATCCAAGTTTCCGTTAAACACATTAAATTACATTCCTGATCAGTAATGATGTCGTTAACAATAAGAGCCTTAGACGCAAGAGATCTAATGTTTAATAGTCCTAGCTTCAGATTAAAGGTGCTGGATGTGCATTCAGTATGATCTAATTTTAGGTTAATTAGGTTACTAAAACAAACATTCTGAAATTGTCTATGTATTTGTATAGCTCGGGGAACAGACACAGTCTCTATAGTATGTACTACAGGTGTTGGACTATTAATTGAACATTGCTTATGATGAACGTTGTTATTGTAGATGATGTGCTTACTGTAGTCACTTGGTGTGTAGCGTCTTGGAGATGTTGTCAGACAGCAGTTCCGCTCCGAGGCTGCTGGAGTGCAGGCCATCAGGAGGAAACAACCTAGGACGCTCAGAACAGATTCCAGTTATTAACAAACAGCAGATTCTGTTCATTACACTGTGAGGGAAATTATTAATTTTTACTTTGAAATAGTTTTATTCTTGTTCTGTTTCATTCTCATGTGAGGATAACGACTCAGAAGGCCATGTGATGTCACTGAGATCAGAATGTTTATCTGCTTAAAGAGACACAAACATGTTCTTCTGTTCAATGTTCGTCTAAACATCATCTAAGATCCTAAAACAAAGCCTGTTTGAACTGCCTCAAACTGCTTCTTATCGGTACACAGAATGATGTCATGCTCTGAGTTTCGTGTGTGTGTGTATGCATGTGTATATATATATATATATATATATATATATATATATATATATATATATATATATATATATATATTAGTAGTGGTTTAGTACAAGGACTTCAGAGCGCTTTCATTATTCTATCCTGCTTTATTCTATCCTGTATTAACCGTCTGAGAGAGGGGGCGTCGCTGCAGGGGTCCCGGCTCAGGAGTATGGGGGCGCTTGCAGGTCTTTAGTTTATTTATCGAAAACATTGGATTTGGTGTCACAAGGATCGCCAGCACGTTTGCATGCCATGGCTCGAGCTGCTCTCTTAGTGCAGATCACTGGGAAAGTTGCTCTCACACATTGATCTTACACTCATCACACCAGGTCACTTCTATTTTGAATTAGATCCACATGCAACACGACAGCTCATCAAAGAACAGGATATGAAGTTATTCTATGTGTCACCCAAAATTTAAATATTAAACCTAATTAGTGTGTCTAATACACCAACTGTAGTGTTGTATTGCCTAATTAATTCTGTGGAGCCAGTCACTGAGAACACTCACGATTGCCTAGCCGAAATTCATATTTCCTCGAGTTAAAGTTTGAACTTTTTAGACGTTCCATCTGGAAGATTTTGTGAGCACCCTGTTCTGCCCAATTGGCCGAATTAAAAGCTATCACTACAGAGTGCGAACTGGTTACGGTAGAATTGCTAATATATACACTGACTCTGATTGTGCCCATGGATTGTGTCATCCGTTTGGAGCTGTTTGAATGCAGTGAGGTTTTAGTAAAAGTGCTGGAACGCCACTTTAACATACCGAGCAAATAGTTTAATTGAATTCTGATTGTACCTACTGCACTTCTCACTGTATGAATTTCAGATGCACATGGTTTTAACCAGTGCGCGAGGGGGAAGTTATGGGAAAAGATAAAACAGCAAGAGGACTGGTCTCTGGACTTACAGGCAATTATGGATAATTATTATTATTTTTTTAAACTTACAGGCAATGGTGAATAATAATCTGAGTGTGAAATTTATGCTCAAAACAATGTCAGAAAGGGAAAATCAGTATCGACAGGGCTCATATCAATGCCAGAAGGACCGTTTAAGCACTTGGTGATAGACAGGTTTAGCAGATGGAGGGAGGCAATGCAATCAGCAGACTAAACTGCTGGAACAATGATTCAATTTTTAACCAGAGAGGTAATTCCTAGAGACGGCATACCATCTCAGATTAGCTCTGACAATGGCTCAGCGTTCGTTTAAAAAACAGTGTTACAGTAACTGTGATTAAATTAAAATTTTGATGTGCTTATCACCCTCAGTCACAGGGAATAGTGGAAAAGGTAAGTGGTACCTTTAAGGCTAAGTTTAACGCAATTTGTGCTGACTCTGAACTCTTTTCGGTAGATGCTCTACCTCCTGCACTAATGACCTATCGCATGCAGACTAACAGAAATATGCATCTAACACCGCATGAAATGCCTATGGGCCAACCCATGTCTGTGTCATACCTGAGAGGTCCTTATGAAGAACTGCCGCTGAAGTAATTACAGATGGAACTAAGAGCATATATGCGATAACTAACTGCTATGTATGAAGCTATCTATTCACAGGACCAGAGCTGGGGACTGAGAGAGGAGACAGAAGTTCCTGGTCCTGTGACTCCTGGAGAACAGGTGTACCTAGGGGTGTTCCAGCCCAGAAGGAAAGGCCGTACAAAGTGAGCACTTAGATTAAGACCTAGGAGAAAGGAGGATCAGCTGATCGAAGGGGACGATCCAGTGGTTGACATTGCAGAAGAAAGAACAAGACAAGACGTGAGAGAGGGTCTAAATGAAGATAAGGGAAATGGCAGTCTCAGGTGGTGGCAAAGAAGAAGGTCTGTCAGGGGTCGTACCAACAGAGCAGGAGGAAAGAAGGGCTCCTGCTGCTGAGAGCGGTTCTGACGAGCCTGATACACCTGCTGAAGGAGAAAGAGGCCCAAGCAGACATTCCTTACAGGACAACTTTTCCATAATTGACTTTTCAGCCCTTGACTAGTCTCCAAAACAGTACTGAACTAGAACTGAATGAGACAATCAGTGAGCCAGATTGGAACTCTGATCGACTGCAACAGGATGGAACAGATTCCAGTTCCTCCTGTGAGGACGAAGAAGTAGTATGATGAGCCATGCCATGGGTGTAAGTACTAGCTTGACCTCTCCTCAAGGGTGGTCCCCGCGATATGCAAAGTATCTGGGTCGAAGACAAACATTAACACATCCCCTGAAAAAGGATGTGATGGAGTTTTTATTTTTGCTTTTTCCATTTTTCTATTTTTAATTTTTTACATTTTCTATTACAATATAAAGTGTGATTAAGAGACAGGGTGATCACTGTCATGATTAATCAAACTGAGAAAATTTGATTCGTATTCATGTTTATTAGTCTATACTTGTATCAGCTATATGTGCTTAATCAACTGTGTACTCTACATCACGATGACAACCACAGGCAAGTGCTGAACCAAACGCATGCTCACGCTTACAAACAATGTCTTGATTTTTGTGGTTAGGGAAAGAGACAGAATTTACCTTTACTCCTTTCTAGCCAGTGGGAGAGGAGATGTTTGTTTCTGGTCTCCAGAGAGAGTGGTTTCAGGATTTGGTCATTGGTAGAAGGCTGACGTGGTCATACATTGATCACTAGTTAGTGCAAATGAAGGGACTGGATTGTGAGATTACTCTCCCTAGCTAGATGGGGCTTAGTAAGCCCCAGAGGGGGAGAGTATATGGAAAATATCTGAAGTGCAAACAATATGTGTAACTGACATCTGGATATGTTAATGAAGTGAATTCAATATGTAACCAACATTTAGAATTATTACTTGAGCATTATCATATAATCAATATTGGTTAAAAAACATCATCTATATGTATAATCAACGGTTAGAAGCATAATCTAAAAGCATAGAACAATGTTTGATCAGGTTATATTCTGAGTGGATTTGAGTTGAATGAACTGTGTTTCAGTGCACAACAATTGTTCTTCTGTATTAGCTGTCTCCTGTCTCCACAGCAATAAAAATTGGCAGTAGATATTCGCATGCGTGAGTAAATAACTTTGAGGCAGATACAAAGTAGGGATTAAAAGAGATTAGAGAAATTAGAGAGGGCCTCGGGAAAGGAGGTAGATATCAGCGGGGAAAACCGATAGAGACAGACAGATGCTCATTGAGGCCTAAGAAGGGAGTCAAGGTAAAGACACACAAGCCTGTGTGAAACCTTTTTTTGTAAAAGAAACCTTGTGCTCATGAAACCTTTTCAATAAAAACAACTAACTGCGCATGTTCCACAAATTTAAGATAACGCATAGACATGAATATTTAATTGTGGCAAAAGAAGATTGGTCTATTTTCAACAAGAAAAGCAAAACCTTACCTACAGAGACTATGCTGTGGAGATAGGTATATAAAGACATGTTTGTGTATGCATAATCCGGACACTCTGCAGACTGTCACACTTTATTGATTTCCAATAAAGTTTATTTACTTTTTGACATCTACTAAACTCTCTGTCTCTGAAGTTTTTGACCTAGGCTAAAAGGTTGATTTTATTCACGACACTCGCAGGCCACAATGGGTTCTACAATTTGACAGAGGGGCCGGGCCAGGAACAGACGGATGGAGTGTTTGTGTGAACTAATATAAATGACATGTAAAAGCCATTACATGAAAGGATTTGGCCTTTAACAGGTAGCAAAGCATGAATATGCAAGGCTCATTGTACCAATTGTTTTTGAAAATGCATCAATTTGATAACACAGTAGAGAAACCCGCGTCCAGTTTCAGAGGGAACAGTGTTGTTGATCTCCCTTTTTTGCCAGTGCATCAAACTCTGGAGTTAGTTTTTGTTGTGGCAATTCTCAGGATAGATCCGAGGTGTTGGTCAGTTAACCTGGATCTGTGAGGGGCTTTGTTGATGTTCATAACGCTGAATGTCTGCTCACATACATAGGTCGAGCCAAACCATGTCAGCATCTTCTGTGCCGTCCTCTGGAGGTTTGGAAACGTCTCTTCATTAAGTGAAGCATAAAAGTCATTCAGTTTAAGAGAGTTGAAGTTCTCCTTTAAGACGGAGTCAGACTGAAGATCAATCAGTACCAATTGCAGCTCCTGTGGGCTGTTTCAGGGTCTTGTGACAGGGGACAGGACACCAGCTGAACCGACGGCAGAATTCTCTGTGCAGGTCGCCCAGTGATCTGTATTTCTTCACGTTTCGGGACGCCTCTTTCTCCATGGCTAGTGTGGGGGAATGAGAGAGAGATTTGTTTGAAATTTGACTGGAGAATAAAGTCAGCTTGGATTTGAAGGCTCTAACATTTGTGTACATGTCGTGCACAAACTGATCTTTCCCCTGTAGCTTGACGTTCAGCTCATTCGTGTGTGTCCACAGCAAACGCAAAGTCACAAAGCCAGTTGTTGTCGCTTAGCTCAGGAAATTCGTCGGATTTCCAAAATAACTCCAAAAATGCGATAACTTCCTCTTTTAGCTCCCACACTCGTTGAAACACTTTTCCCAAACTTAACCAGCAGACATGAGAGTGGTAGAGGAGTCCTGGTGATCCGCATCAGTTTCCTCCAGGAACGTAAGAAACTGACGATGCTGAAGTCCCCTTGCTCGTATAAAGTTAACAAGTTTTATGACCGGATTCACGACATGATTAAGCTGCAATATAGACTTACACAGAGATTCCTGATGAATTCAGAGATTCCAGTGAAGGAAAATAACATCCTGCTCAGGGTTTTCCTCCTTCACTTTGTCCTGGATTCTTTTCAACACCCCAACGTTTTTTCCAGTTAAATTTGCGGATCCATCCGTGGTGACATTGGCAAGTTTACTCCAAGGTATCTTCATTCTCTCGATGACAGCAGACACCTGGTTATACAAGTCCTCTCCCCGTCTTTTTCCTTTCAGGGACTCCATGGTCAAAAACTCCTCCGTTATCTCAAAACTGTTGTTAATCCCTCAGATAAAATTAGGAGCTGAGCAGTGTCTTTTATGTCGTTACTTTCATCCAGTGCTAGTGAATATAACTTAAAAGACTCCGCCTTTTTGTTCAATTCGCTGGTGATATCTTCGTCAATTAGTTCCACACGGCGAGTCACAGTCCTGTGTGATGAACTGATTTTTTCAAAATTGCCTTTGCTCTCCGGACACAGGAGACCTGCTGTCTCTACCATGCATTCTTTCAAAAACTCGCCTTTGGAGAAAGGCTTGCTAGCCTTTGCTAATTTGAATGCCAGCAAAACACTTTCCTTGGTACTTGACTCCTGAATCGCAGCTTGTCTGAAAATTTTTTTGCTGAGTCTGTAAATTATCCATCAACCTCTGAGCCGTAGCCGCCCGTTCTTGCGTTGACTGCTTGCTAGCATAGTTGGCATGCTTCGTGGCAAAGTGACGGTTGATATTGTATTCTTTGAAAACCGCAACAGTTTCTTGGCATATCAGGCATACAACCATTGATCGGACTTCAGTGGAAAAATATTTTGTTGTCCACTCCTTATTAAACACTCGGCACTCACTGTCCACTTTTCTTTTCTTTGGTCCACTCATTTTTACAGAAGGGCTCAAAGGGCAAAGCGAAAAAGTGAAGTAGAGAGTAATACACCACACTGAGGTTTATCATATAATTTGGACAAGTTCGGATTAAAGCTGGATTAAAAATCCCAACGGGCCGTATATGGCCCTCAGGCCGTAGTTTGCCCATGCCTGTCTAAACATACATGCATCGACAGCTCCGTGTCAATAACACGATTTCCTACCACAAAAACGTGAGCGACTGCAAGCAAATATGACTCATTTGATCTACAGCTACTGTGCGGCTAGAAAGTTTAACGTTTACAGTTTTCTGTATTTCTCCATACATTTGACCTGAAACCTGATCAGATCTTCATCTAAGTCCTTAAACTAGGTAAAAGAGAACCCGGTTAACAACAGATGCAAAAAAAAAAAAAAGTAGTTTTTACAGTTATTTATTAAGCAAAAATGATCCAGCGTTAAATATCTTTGTAGGAGAAGGAATGTGAAGTCTAGGAGTACGAGTTCATTTAAATGGGGCTGATTGAAGTCAGGCGTTTCAATCAAGGGAATGGCAATTAGGCCCGCCCATGTTTCAAGGACATTAACTTGGGTCTTCACCTTCAAAGTCTGGTCTTCACCTCACAGGTTTATGGAAGTGTGCCTTGCCTCGATCAAAGGACATTCCTGAGGACCTCAGAAAAAGAGAGTTGTCAATGCTCACCGGCTTGGAAAGGATTACAGAGCCATTTCTAAAGAGTTTGGCTTCCACCAATCCACTGTGAGGTAAATGACATACAGATGCAGGAAATTCAGCACCACTGTTACTCTCCCAAGGACTGGGCGTCCAGCAAAAAAGATTACTCCAAGGGTGTGGTGAATAATATCACAGTAAGTCATATAGGACCCCAGGGTAACATCTGAGAACCTACAGGCCACTACTTTCCATAAAAGAACACTGCTGCCTGTCTGAAGTTTGCTCACAACCATGTGGAAATGCCAGGAGCCTACTGGAAGAATGTTCTGTGGACAGATGAGTCCAGAATAGAACTTCTTGCTTTAATTGAAAATCATTGTTCGATACAAACCGAAAATAGCATCCCACATAAGAACTTCATCCCAACCGTGAAGCATGGGGGTGGCAGCATTATGGTTTGGGGCTCCTTTGGGTCCGAACCAGCTGGCCATTATTGATGGACCTATGAATCCTAGATTGTACCAGGAGAATGTCAGGGTATCTGTCTGTGAACTCAAGCTTAACTGTAAGTGGGCCTTGCAGCAGAGACAACAACCTTAAGCACACAAGTACGTCTACAGAGAAATGGTTAAAGCAGAAGAAATTGAACATTTTGGAATGGCCAAGTCAGACCTTAACCCAATAGAAATGTTGTGGAGGACCTAAAAAGAGCAGTTCGTGCAAAGAAGTCTGCCGCATCATTGAGTTGAAGCAGGAGGAGTGAGCCAAAATTCCTCAAACCCATTGTGCAGGATTGAGTGAGTCATCGGAAATGTTTGCTTCAAGTTATTGCTGCTCGAACGTCTCACACCGGTTACTGAAATCAAAAGTTTACATACTTTTTTCAGCAAAGGTGTTTAATGTTGGGTAATTGTGCTCAGTGAATAAATGTGAAAACTATAATGCATTTGTTTAATTGGGTTCTCTTTATCTAGTTTTAGGGCTTGGATGGAAGTTCTGTTCACATTTCAGGTCAAATGAATTTAATTTTATACTTGTTTGCATTCTTTTTTGATTTTGGCTATACAATCATCATATTTTTATCTTTCATATATTTTCTGGATTGTTCTGGTAAAGTCTTTAAATTGCTGCTCCTGAAATCAAAACTGGTGTTTCGAGATGTTTTTGTATCTGTTATGGCCTCCAATACCATAGTTAAAAAAAAATTAAAAAGTCACTTCTGGGGAAAAATGATACAATATTAATGCTTCAGCATGCACCAGACTTTTGTTTGTCCAATTAAATGCTCTCTAGAATGTGTAGGAATGTGTGGGTCTTGAGGCGGGTCTTGCTCAACAGTAGCAGCTCATTAGCATCAATGTTCTTCAGAGGGGCGTATCCCAAACACTGTTAGCTGTTGTGTAACACTTCAACATGCCACCACTCTTATTTCCTGTTTCAAAAGAAATACGTCGTCATACAGAATCAAATCACAGCTCTCAAAGTTGTTTTGTGGGGACTGTAAAGTAAAAAAAATGAGCGCATTGTTCATCTTCCTTAAAAGGTGCAATAATTTTATTTATTTATTTATTTTTCACTTGTACAAATAACCTTGGAGATATGTAAACATGATAAAAATAATGGATTAAGTTGTGGCCTTAGCAAAAGTGCATCAAGTCACTTAGAAAACCTGTTTAAAAAAAGACTTCTGGTCTGGAAAGCTTGTTTGTGTTTGGATGTGCCTCCTGTCAATCATTTTAGAGACACTCTATGGGCAACCATAGATCCTGGGCTGGAGCTTTGTGAACATGAGCGGGAAACATTCAAATGTCAAAGTTACTATTCCATCAGCTCTGCATGACATGACATTAATAAATGTGCTAGAGCTCTGCTTCTCTGCACTTCTCCTTACAGTTTAGTCATTATGATGTTTCAACGCTACAAAAGGTTTGAGCAAACAGTAATGCCCTTCCTCAAACTGGGTTGCCTTTCAGAATGTTGTCAAGTTGCCTGGTAACTTTTAGATTAAATATCCGTGCAGTTAAAAGGACGTTAAACGGTTTTGTCCCTGTGAGCCTTTACTCTTTCAATTTTGACTCCAGCATGAGCCAGTCTAGTGTTTCTGACAACAGCTGAGTACCAGTAACAAGTAACAATAGTCTTTACAACACTGACACTGCAAATCTGCAGTTTGACCAAGCATGTGGCCTGAACGACTGCGAGTTCAAATCCTGTTTGGTTCCCGAAGATCCATAATCACTAATATCCCTCCACTATGTGCTAAACGTTCATCACCTGTCAGTTACTTTGAAACAAAAAGTTTCTGCTGAATATATGGTTTGTACAGTATGTAAGATGTACCTTTTTATAAGTCCTGATTCTTTTTTTATTTTAAAGTGCACCTATTATATTTAAAAGTTTCAAAAATCAAAGCGAACGACAAACGGGTTTATTAACCCACAAAAGAAGGAACCGATTCTCAAGAGCTGAAACGAGTCGTTAGTAATTCCAGACTTACTTCCTGTACTAACCTACATAGGTTTGTAATAAAAATCCCTGGATCTGGTCTTCATCGGCTGCTCGGGAACAGACTGAGCTGAAACTCGTTTGGTAGTGGGCGTTTCCTTTTCGACACGCTGACAGCGGTAGACCAATCACAACAGACTGGGACACCTGACCAATCAGAACAGCGTATGCTCTCTGAAAGGAGGACTTTAGAGTGAATCTTTTAGAATGAATCATTTAACGAGTCGTTTTGACGCTGGGTTGAAAAAAGGTAATGTTGCAATTTAAATCATGATGACATTAAACCTTGGATGCATATATATATATATATATATATATATATATATATATATATATATATATATATATATATATATATATATATATAATAACCTTGGATGCATATAAATCTATGTACAAGACCTTTTTATAACAAAATTAGGCACGTTTCAAAGCCATAATGGGTGCGGTTTAATTTTCTGTAAGATCAACTCATACAGTAATGATGACCTGAAGGGAATTGCAGGTTTATATTCACAGGCTCATAAAAAGTATGATGTATTGTTCTTTAATTATTGTAGGGCTGCAACTAACGATTATTTTTATAATTGATTAATCGGACGATTATTTGTTCTTATTAATCTGATTTTTTTTTAACTAAACTTTTTTTTCAATTAGATTTTGTTTATTATAATAAAATAAACCCCCAATACCCTCAGGGTATTTGTGTTTGGACTTTTAAAAAAAATGCAAAAGGCACATACAGTTTTACTAATATAATCTTTAATTTTTACATTTAAACCTTTCAAATGTTGGTCATTTGTCTACAGTTTGTCCAGTTTTAAGCAGCAAAACTTTAAATAATACCCAACTATAAATAATCAAAAACAAAGGTAAAAATTTTGTTTTAGTGCATGGGGGATTTCTCCTCCGAACAATTCACTCATGGAGAGCTGTTTCTTTCTGAAATAAATAAATTTAAAAAAAAGCAATTGAGTATGCAAGAAGCAATTTATATGTAAATTAATATTTTCATTGTTTAGAATGTTAATTGCTGATGGCAACCGTGATTAATATAAGAAATCTAAATAATATATAATTAATACAATTTTTGTTAAATTTCTTTTACACAGACATGCTGTACTTCAGATGTGACAATATAAACCAAAAATATCTCAAATATAAAATTCATTCTGTTAATGTATATAACATAGTAGAGCCGCAGTAGATGGCATTTGAAACACAGATCAAAGTTAACTGTAGCAGACACACAGAGAAACGCAGCAAGCTAACAGGCTTGTTTAAAAGGACAGGAACAATTATACACTAACACATAAGCATTCGATGAAAACCACTACAGTGACTACAAAATCTTTTACTGCTGCTGTTATCAGCTGCCTTTACATTCACTGCTTGACTTTGTTCACACCGTGTTTAATTTAACCTGTTTCTGTGGTAGCGCGATTTTAATCCATCAATATGCTGCACAACCTGATGCTCGAGACAAAATACATCTAGTGTGACTGTCCCGAAGTTAGTAAACAAAGCTTTTTACACAATAGCATGGAATTAAACTAGACTATACCATTTTCACATCTTCATATAATGTGGATATACTCAGGTTTTTGCTTACCGTGCTGATGTTCCACCTTCGTCCGTGACACCGTGTTTTCGTTTCATGTGCTCGTGCATCACTGTGGTACTCCCGCGTCACACAAACTCCACTTTGAAGAACATGCACGTTACCATCTTCTTTGCTGCATTCAATGTAAAATGCTCCTACGCCTTAGATGACTTGGGATGCACACTTTTTTTTACCGCCAGGTTATCTGTTTTGCACCTGTGTTTTCATGAAAGCGACATCATACGTAAACGCCACCCGTGACGTCAGCAGACTAATTAATCGATAATGGCATTCATTGCCGAAGGTTTTCATAATTGATTATTATCGATTAGTTGTTGCAGCCGTAAATTATTGTAATCGTAATCACTCAGTCTATTTGCAGGTATAGCATGACAAATAATTAACTTTGAAGCGTTCGTCCATCCATCCATCTTCCATACTGCTTATCCTCTTCAGGGTGACGGGGAACCTGGAGCCTATCCCAGGGAGCATCGGGCACAAGGCGGGGTACACCCTGGACAGGGTGCCAATCCATCACAGGGCACAATCACACACATCCATTCATACACTACGGATGCTTTGGACTTGCCAATCAGCCTCCCATGCATGTGTTTTGGACTGGGGAGGAAACCGGAGTACCCGGAGGAAACCCCCGCAGCAAGGTCCATCGAGGATAGGAATTCCGTATTATAAGCTGATGTTTTCCGACTTCACTAACCAATTTAAAGATCTAAACATCGATTGGGTGGAAGACTCGAGCAAAGAAATATATCTTTTTAATTGTTGATCGAGTTTATAGTAACCCTGTGGCTTTCAGAAATTTGGAGGAAGACCAAAACAACGAATGTCTCCAAAACTTACAGAATAAAATCCTATCTGAACACCTGAGAGATACAACTTGGTTAGTCGCTGTAAGAGGCTCCCAGTAAGAGCGGTTGTTAAATGGAGCTGTTTTGTAAAAACCAGTAGATGCCTGATGCCTAACTGTAATGAAGAGGAAACACTCGAACACTTTCCTGTTAGAGTGTTATCGCTCTAAAGAAACATGGGATAAAATAAAAATCGCTGGTCTCAATATAGAAATAAATATGAACTCAATTTTCTATGGCATTTTTAAAGAAAATTGTAGCAAGACTCAGCATGACTTCATTTGGTTCATAATATGTTTGACTAAATCTAAACTCTGGAAAACAAGAGCCAGAATGACTATAAATCAAACGTTTATATCCAGTGATGTTGTTCTCAAGACATTCAAAAGAGCTAAGAAGATTAAAAAGCAGCACATCTTGGTTTAAAGACTATTCAGTGTGGGACACTTTTTTCGTGTAATTGTACCTTGACTATGTAAGTTTTTTTTTTTCTTTCTTTCTGAATATGGTCAGTTTTGGAAAATTGCACTGTTGAGTATCTAGGGAAAATGCATCTGCACATTCCTCAGTAATTTCTTACGATACATTCTTGAATCATTCAACACTATAAGCTCACGAGGAGTTCGTCTGTTGCATCACTGTTAGATGTTTACACAAAAGGGGAGGTTTAAGTGAAATATTAATCAAGTTGTACATGATTTTTGTATCATGTGTAACTTGTTATTCCTCCATTACAGTGAAGAGGAAATGGAAAATCATTACAATATGATTGAACAAATCAGAGAGGATGTCAGAGTGGGGGAATATGTGTAAAAGTAACCCAACACATGCACAAGATTTACAATTTATTTATCCACATCATGAATTATTCCTGTGTTTCCATTTGATTTCAAGCCCTTTAAAGTGAAAAAGCCATGCTGTGTTTGTGACACTCCATGCTGATCTGGGGTTTTTTCTTCTTCTTTTTTCTTCTTCTTTTTAAGCTTGGAAGTGGAAGGATGTGAATTTTCTCAGGAATAAAATGTTTATCATTCATCAGTGGTCGTCTGCTATGTCTGGAGTTATGTTATTGCATCAACGTGTACAGATATTAATCTACTCTCCCTGATGATAGTGACTCTACCTGTTCTACCTACTCTTTATTATTTACATTTTTGTGCACAAAGGGCTAGCTTCAAGAGCAAGGTATAATCAGTAGTCTGATTTCACAATAAGCTAGAAACCAGAAAACACTTGATAGTGCAGATTTGTGCTTGCTAAAAACTGCTGCTGTACTCATCCTAGGATGTTGACACGACACATTTGTTTGCCTTTTCCTCTATTACATCTGCATACTGGTAATGATTTGTAATCCCACTATCCAGTGTCAACAGGACCCTTTTGAGTTTGCTTCCTCTCTTAGGTTTCTTCTTTCATGATGTCTCGGGGAGTTTTTCACCTCCAGCTTGCTCGATAGGGATCTAAATCTACATCTGTCAGTCCAGATGCTTTGTGACGATGTCTGTAAGTGCTATACAAAATGAAAAGTTCAACTAAAGGAATCCTCCAATAGTGATTTGCATTACAACAGCGAAATCGGAGAATAATGTCACTTTCTTTTAATTAAATACGTAATATCTTTAATTGTGTATTTACAATGCAGCATTATTTAACTGATAGAAAAATAGTGCAGTCTCCTATACACACACACACACACACACACAACACACACACACACACACACACACACATAGTTTTAGGATAGTTGGTTGCTTGGGAATGAACCCCACACTCTGATGGTCCCTGAAATAATTACTTTATATAATACCACTTAGCTCAGCTTGGCAAGTCTGAGAATATTCACAGCATATGATGCATCTTCATGCCACAGTGGCTTCTGTAGCCACATCTATGGCAGTTAGTGTCAAACAGGTTCAACAGGTTACACTTCTCGCTGCATGCCTGATGCTATATATTCAGATCAGACTGATGTCCTCCTGGATGATCTTAGTTAAAGTGAATTTAAAGTTGAACAGTCCAGAGCCAATAGGGTTAAAGCCCTGGAAACTCTCCCAGGCCCCGTGGAAATGGTGATGGCCTTCTCCGTGCTTGCTCTCAGGGTCCATTGGGTCTTCACCCTTGTCAAATGAACTCCTCGTTTCTGCACAAGAACAGAGAAAAGGTGTCAGATATACCAGCATCTTTCGAGACTCGTGTTTTATATTACCAGAGGTGCAAGCAGCTACAGTTTTTCCCCCTTTACATTGATATAGGAGACACCTGAAAACTGCTTTTCTGCTATTTCAAAGTGCTCAAGCCAAACAGGAATAAAATTAGCCAATTCTCAAAGAATGTGGTACATGAACGACACATTCACTTCTACAAGAGGTTATTATTTATAACCGTCACACCGAACCAGTGATTGATTAATTTTTTTAACCGTTCCATCTGGGGAAAAAAATACCATTACATCCAATCTAATATACTGTTGATCGATGCACCTTGACATTTAGTCTACATGCTGCCCAAAAAAATTAAAGTCTGTCTGGACCTCTGGAAATTCTGCAATGTCAGTATAATAATAAAGAATAGGATTTGCAGTGACCCACCATTAAATTTTCTTTTCAGTATTGTAGGCTATACTTTTAATTACTAAAATGAAAGGAAAATTCATTTTACAGACATACAAACAAGAAAGTGTTAATCAACAGTCAATATATTTTATTAAGGTCAGAATCAGCCAGCCGTCCATTGTCTGTACCCCTTATCCTACACAGGGTGGCGGGGAGCCTAGAGTCTGGGCTGGGATGCCAAACCAACGCAGTGCGCAATTGCACACACACAACACCCCCATTCACACACTACGGACAATTTAGAGATGCCAATCAGGTTACAACACATTTCTCTGGACTGGGCGGGGGGACCCGGAGTATCCAGAGGAAACCCCCAAAGCACGAGGAGAACATGCAAACTCTGTGCACACAGGGCAGAGGCGAGAATCGAACCCCTAACCCTTGAGGTGTGAGGCAATATCACATGGTGCATGCAGTATCACATGGTCTAAATGTTTTACATATTTTCAAGATTCAGCACAAAATGTTAATATGCTTATGCAAGTGCTTGCAATTAGAGTTCATAATTGTTCTAAAAATACTAACAATACATGCAGGCCTGACATACACTTATGTTAATTTTGTAATAACTGTATAAAGTAAGCTTATACTGTATGTGTCGCGACAGACCGACAGCCGGCGCACAAGGAACTAAAATCGCTCCTCCCGCGAATGCCGCGCTGGCGCTGAAGAGACAGCCCCGCTTCAATGTTTTGGACAGTCGGAAAGCACGTGGAGGTGGGGCGGAGCCGCAGACACACCCTCTGGTGATGAATGGCGCGCCGCACGTGAAAATTCCACCATCCAGCAGACGAAGGGAGAGTATAAAAGGCCGCTTTTTCCGCTCGAAAGGAGAGAATTCTCTCACATGAAGTGTGCCTGGATTACTGCCAGTTATCAGTATTGTTGGTATTGTATGTTTTCTTTCAGACGACCCGGACCCGAGCGAATTCTCCGGTCCCTGACTACAAACGCGGCGTTGCCTGACGTCTGGAGAAGAGCCCTTGTTTCACCGGAAAAGCCCGGAGCGACTCTGGCAACCCCGCAATACACTGACCTCTCACCACACGCTGTCACGCCCACACGCGAGCACACACACACACACACACACACACACACACACACACACACACACTCCAGAACGTTATAAATAAAAATAAAAATAAATCTCACTTGTTAACGTTACGACGGCCTCCCGTGTGTCTGTCTCCACCCACCGCTGGGTAATTTCCCTATATATGATATCATAATATTTCTGCAGATTACAGTTAAATATCAGTTCAACCAATACAATTAACCGTTTATGCTGCAAGCATGGATCCGATCCGTCCTTTCCAACAAAATGCATGTTTATTTCTCTTTGACTGTTAGTTATTTTGGCAGATCTGTATTAGCAAAAAATCAAAAACATATCACAGACTGTGTTCAACATCCCCACTAATCACCAAGTCACAACCATAATTTCTGTTAATTTGATCTGAATTCCAATCTGATTCATCCTTCTTTATCTGCAGCTGTACTTACATACTTATATACTGTATTCCTCATCTATGTAAAACTATTCAAGCATGGGACACAAAAACCAACATCAAAAAACGGCTTAGCTTGGTATTTTTATATTAGCAGACAAAACTGATTGAGGTTTTACCTGGCTCAGTGAGCACTTCCTTGGCCTGTGCGATGTCTATGAACTTCTTCTCAGCCTTGTTCTTCTCTTCAGATCCTGACGTTGTCTGGGTGTCACTGCTGTGAGAACTTCCTGTAGGCTTTAATGAGCTTCTTCTGGGCTATCCTAGTGTTCACACAAGCCCAGCTGTTTAGAACACATTAAAACATGACACACTTCAATATCAACCTAAGAACCAAAGGGTAGGTGACAGTCATTCTCGCTGTACTCCT
Organism: Ictalurus punctatus; assembly: GCF_001660625.3. Lineage (NCBI taxonomy): Eukaryota > Metazoa > Chordata > Actinopteri > Siluriformes > Ictaluridae > Ictalurus > Ictalurus punctatus. The sequence goes on from NW_026521180.1 coordinate 55,630, forward strand.
TAGCACTTTCAAAGTCCTTAATGGCTGCATAGATGTGATGACTCTGATTCAGGGGATCAGTCCCAGCTCTAATTTTGTCTAGGCCATCTACGGCAGTTAATTCAGCTAATAAAGACTCGTATGAAGCTGTGCTTGATTAGGGATGATTAGAAACTAGACTCTTTATGGGGAGGGAGCTCAGGGGGAAATCTACAGATAGCAATTTTACTGTCACCAATATTAGCATGTTGTCAAACTTGATTGTGGGCAATACAAGAAACCAAGTGAAAAATGACCAACAGGTCAATGAAAGAAGTCTAAACTAAAAAAGTAAACTCAAAATTTTCACTACAAAATGAATCCTGGATGCCACCTGTTAATTATAAAGATCAATATGCAAGTTGTTCATGGTGGATTTTTCCTTTAATGACTTAATTTTCCTTTAATGACTTAATTTTCCTTTAATGACAAGTCAAAGAGTTACAGTAGGCTCCCTCTCTGAAGTCTTGCCTGTGACAAATCACCTGTTACCACCAACTCTTTTCAACATGATGCTGTCAATCTTCTTTTCATGTCTTATCATGGAGTAAACTCACCATGTGAAATCAGGTTTAACTCGATGTCACGTATCGTGACGGAGCGGAGATAGGACGGATGCAATTGCAGTATGAACAGTTGTTTATTTTAAAAGAGAGACAGGCAGACAATCCAAAACAT